>NW_005872278.1:19248-20339 GCF_000147115.1 Myotis lucifugus | reverse complement strand
AATTTTGGGACACCCTTTATATACTAGTAGCCCTGCGCACAAATCCGTGCACCAGTAGCTCTCCACCCGCTTGTAGCTCGCTGCCCTACCCTCCTGCTGATCTGTGATCTGGTCATTACCTGGTCGGTCGTTATGTAATGGCCATTTGCATATTATATCTTTATTATGTAGAATATGTGTGTGTGTGTGTGTGTGTGTGTGTGTGTGCGCATTTAATATATTTTTATTTATTTCAGAGAGGAAAGGAGAGGGAGAGATAGAAACATCAATGATGAGAGAGAATTATGGATCGGCTGCCTCCTGCATGCCCCCTACTGGGGATCGAGCCCACAACCTGCGCATGTGCCCTGGACAGGAATCAAACCCGGGTCCCTTCAGTCAGCAGGCCGATGCTCTATCCAGTGAGCCAAACCAGCCAGGGCTGGTATGGTTAACTTTTTTTTGGCCCAGGTTCTCTCTGCGGTGAGTCCCTTCCAGGCGCGGGATCTAAGGTGACAAGCTCTGTGCATGTTGCAGGCTGGGCAGGCCCAGCAGCCACGGGTGCCCGGCTGCCCCGGGAGCGCCAGGGACATGGCTGCCTCACCTTGAGGATGCGCCTGTAGGTCTCAGAGTAGGAGGAGCTCTCAAATGGGGGGTTTCCCACCAGCAGCTCGTAGCAGAGCACCCCGATGCACCACAGGTCCACCATCTCGCTGTACGTCCTCTGCTCGATCATTTCCGGGGGCAAGTAATCCAGAGTCCCGCACATGGTCTTCCTCCTGGAGGTGGGCGGAGGCGTGAGCGCGGCCCAGAGGCCCAGAGGCCCAGACCAGGGAAACATCTTTCCTCTGGCCCCAGGGAGACGGGAGTCCCCTCCCCAGCACGGAAGCTGGGAAGCACCAAGTTTTTTTTTTTAAATATATTTTTATTGATTTATTATGGAGAGGAAGGGAGAGGGATAGAGAGTTAGAAACATCAATGAGAGAGAAACATTGATCCGCTGCCTCCTACACACTCCTCACTGGGGATGTGCCCGCAACCAAGGTACATGCCCTTGACCGGAATCGAAACTGGGACCCTTGAGTCCGCAGACCGACGCTCTATCCACTGAG
>NW_005872278.1:0-18577 GCF_000147115.1 Myotis lucifugus | reverse complement strand
ACAAGCCCACAGCGGGATTGGCCATTGACCAGAATCAAACCCAGGACCCTTCAGTCTGCAGATCGACGCTTTATCCACTGAGCCAAACTAGCCAGGGCCCAAGTTTCAGGGTCCCGAGAAGGCAGGGATTCCGGATTTTGGAATTATTCATACAAAGATTTAAGACAGAGAAGCAGAGAGACATCGATTTGTTGCCTCCTGCACGAGCCCCAACGGCCTGGGTCTCAACCTGCAACCCAGGTGTGTGCCCTTGACTGGAGTTGAACTCGAGACCCTTCACTGAGCAGGCTGAGGCTCTAACCACTGAACACACTGGCCAGGGCCCAAGCAAGACTCCTTGTGCAGCAACAGCTGTTGTAATCCTCCCTGAATGACATCAGCAGAATATACTAAATGCACAAACTGCTAACACATTCGTTTGCTATCATTATCAAGCATCGTGTACTATATATAACTGTATGTGCTATACATTTGTCTTTTTTTTTTTTTTTGTGGTTGACATGTTCATTCCTTTATTTTCGTAACCACTCAGGCTGCCTGTGTCCCTGGCGGACGGAGGCAGCCGGAAAGCAGACACCCACTGGCTTCACATGAACAGAGGTTACACGGAACGCAGACCAAGGCCAGATGCTGGGGGGTGGGCGTTACGTCCATCACAGATTCTCATGTCACATCACAGAAGCACGTGCCACGGGAGGAACTGAACTGAACGATTACACAGATTCCCTGGGGGGCAGGGAACGCTGACCCTGGTGGCGGGCTCATTGCGGGCAGAATGAGCGGGTAAAGGGACACAGGCAGGCGCGCCTCACCCATCGCTCAGGGTTATACGTTTGTCTTTATTCATTTATTTTAATCCTCGCCGGAGGATATTTTTCCATTGATTTTTTTTTTTTTTTTTTAGACAGAGTGGAAGAGAGAAGGGAAGAGAGAACCATCGATGTGAGAGAAACACATGGATTGGTTGCCTCTTGCACCAGCCCCGACTAGGGCCCGGGCCGGAGAGGAGCCTGTAACCGAGGTACACGCCCTTGACCGGAATCGAACCCGGAACCCCTTCGGTCTGCAGGCCCACGCTCTATCCACTGAGCCACACTGGCTAGGGCTGTATGTGCTACACTTGAGATGACTGGCAGCACAGGTTTATTCACACAGCATCACCATGGACACGTGATGCATCACGCTACAAGCAGCAGCTCTCAACCTGTGGGTCGCGACCCGTTTGGCAGTCGAACGACCCTTTCACAGGGGTCACCTAAGACCATCCTGCATATCAGATATTTACATTACGATTCGTAACAGTAGCAACATTCCAGTTATGAAGTAGCAACGATAATAATTTTATGGTTGGGTCACAACATGAGGAACTGTATTTAAAGGGCCAGAAGAGCCCCAGCTGGTTTGGCTCAGTGGATAGAGCATCGGCCTGCAAATTGAAGGGTCCCAGGTTCGATTCCGATCAAGGGCAAATGCCCGGGTTGTGGTCTCAATCTCCAGTGTGGGGCGTGCAGGAGGCAGCCAATCCATGATTCTCTCTCATCATGGATGTTTCTGTCTCTCTCTCCCTCTTCCTTCCTCTCTGAAATCAATAAAAAATAAATAAATAAATAAATAAATAAATAAATAAATAAATAAATAAAAATAAAAAGGGCCAGAAGGTTGAGAACCACTAAACTAAAGGAAGCATCATTAGGTGGTGCTTGCCGGTACTTAGTTACAAACCCAGGCCTGTATCCGGGTCTTACACCTGGAACGTGTTACAGTGCATCATTCCTAATGAGCAACCCAGGGCCCAGCCCGCCCTCACCCTCGCCCTCGCCCTCGCCCGACTCACCTCAGCGAGGGGGTGTGCACGGACCAGCCAAAGTCCGCAATCTTCACCTCCCCCCGCAGCCCCAGCAGCAGGTTCTCCGGCTTAATGTCCCTGTGGATCACCTTGTTCTGGTGGCAGTAGGCCAGAGCGTGCGCCAGCTCCTCCATGATCTGTGTGGGCGGAGGCAAGGGCAGCCTTAGAAAGGAAGCCGGCCACAGCTTCCTGAGGGAAACACCCCGCTGCGCTGTGCAGTCGGCGTCTTTTATTCCCTGGTCACCAACGCCACGACCCCCTCGACAGGGCACCGTTATTGATGGTGGGGGAGGGTTTCCGCCCCCCCAGTCTATGTAGTCCAGCGGTTCTTAACCTGCGGGTCTCGACCCCTTTGGGGGGGTCGAACGACCCTTTCACAGGGGTCGCCTAAGACCATCGGAAAACACATACATAATTACATATTGATTTTGTGGTTAGTCACTATGCTTTATGTTCAATTTGTAACAATGAAAATACATCCTGCATATCAGATATTTACATTACGATTCATAACAGTAGCAACATTACAGTGATGAAGTAGCAACGAAAATAATTTTATGGTTGGGGGTCACCACAACATGAGGAACTGTATGAAAGGGTCGCGGCATTAGGAAGGTTGAGAACCACTGATGTAGTCTGTTAGGATAGGTGCTAAAGTGGCCAGATCCTCCCTCTATAGGGTCTAGGCTGGGCCACGCTGATGATCTGCCGCAGGATGAAAGGCCTGAGGAAATAATCTATATATATATAAGGCTAATATGCTAAGTGTCCGTCCGGGTAATGATGTCACATAGCAACGCCCGGCTTCCCTAGTGACTAGCCTCCTTGCAGTTTCTTCAGCCCAGGAACACGACTTGCTTTATAGGCAGGTGCAAACATTTTACACTTTAACCAAATGTCTATGAAGCGTTTTCCATGCCTCATCTCATTTGATCCTCACAGAAGTCTGGAGTAGGTAGATAGGAGACTCGGTGGAATCCTATTTTCTTTTCATTAGCCAGAAAACGGAGATTTAGAAAGCTTAGAAACTTGGCCCGACTGAAAAGAAGAAATGGTAGACCTTGAAAATGACTTCAGGTTTTCTCACTGTGCAGAATAGAGTCAAACACTGCTGCAGTTAAATATTTTACCCTTTATTCTCCCTGCATGATCTACAATAATAATCTGCTTCGTGTTGATATTTACCACTAAAGAGAAGTTGGGATGCTCCACTGGGCTGGAAAAAGTTTAGCTACATCAGAAAGCAGGTCTAATTAAGCAAGTTTATTCTATATCTATGAAAGGCTAAGTTGACTCGCGCATGAGCGATACATAGAAAGCTCTTGCTGTCACCAATCCCATGCGTGTTTCCATTTGTCATTGTCGATAGTGAATTTGATTGACACTTCTATTATAGAGAAAGGGTGAATAGCGATATTAAAATATTTCTTCTATTTAATTTCCTTTCAATGTGCACGAATTCATGCATTGGGCCACAGTACAAAAATAGACGGAAGCCCTAGCTGGTTTTGCTCAGTGGATAGAGCCGGTCTGTGGACCGAAGGGTTCGATTTCAGTCAATGGCACACACCCAAGTTGTGCGATTGATCCCCAGTAGGGGGCGTGCAGGAGGCAGCCAATCAATCATTCTCGCTCATCATTGATGTTTCTCTCCCTCTCTCTCCCTTTCTCTCTGAAATCAATAAAATATATATATAATATATATTTATTAAAAGCAAAAAGCAATCTGGACACTCATGACAGCCACAAGCAGTGATCTCCCTCACCAGCCCACAGTAAACTCATGGACCCCAAAGCCCCAGCCACCCTCCCCTCCCCCCCACCCACCTCACCGTGGCCGTACGCTGCTCATCGATCGTGTGGCTCTTTTGCAGCTCCTTGTAGAGCTCACCCCGTGGCGCGTATTCCAGGATCAGGTACACACGACGCTCGTCATGGAAGTAGTTGTACAGGCGTAGGATATTGGGATGTCTGGAGGGCAGACGGGAGGAGGGTCAGACTCCTCCCTGAGGCCCAATTCATGATGTTATTACAAGAGATTGGTCACTCAAGACACAAGAAGCAGGTTGTGGCCCAGCCGGCGGGGCTCAGTGGCTGAGCATCGACTTATGAACCAGAAGGTCACGGTTTGATTCCCATCAGGGCACATGCCCGGGTTGCGGGCTCCATCCTCTGTAGGGGGCTTGCAGGAGGCAGCTGCTCCATGATTCTCTCTCATCAGCGATGTCTCTCTCTCTCTCTCCCCCTTCCTCTCTGAAATCAATGAAAAAAATATCTAAAGAAAAAAAAGAATATGGTTCCTTAAATGTAAAAAAAAAAAAAAAAAAAAAAAAAAGGCAGATTGTCCTGGCACCAGTATAACAGCCTGAGCTGGGACTGCATGAGGGGAGAACAAGGAATGGGCATTTGGTGTGTGACGCAGGGGGCTGCGCAGAGTGTAATTGTGATAAATTGCAGAGGGGAAAAAACCTTCAGCTGAAAGCAAGGGCCTCGCTTCATTGGGGGTTGTTTGGAGGGAGATGCTGGGTTCCTGCGTCAAAGATAAAAGAGGACACAGAAGATGCCCTAGCTGGTTTGGCTCAATGGATAGAGCGTCAGATTGCGGACTGAAGGGTCCTGGGTTCGATTCCGGCCAAGGGCACACGCCTGGGTTGTGGGCTCCATCCCCAGTGAACGGCATGCAGGGGGCAGCCGATCCATGATTCTCTCTCCTCATGGATGTTTCTATCTCTCTCTCCCTTCCTGTCTAAAATCAATAAAATATATTAAAAAAAAAAAAAAGAACAAGAAGGTGTAAGGTCTGGGGCTGGGAAAATAGGGTCTTTCCTGATCCCACCAGCTGAGTTGGACAAAACAACCCGGAACTGCCGAGCCACATCCTGCTGGACAATAGCTGCCATCCTGGGACCCACCAGAGCATCCTGTTGTGCTGATGGCCAATAAATAACCACCGGAGACTTCTCAAGATGGCCAGGGTGCAGCTGCACCAACTTCCCGCTCATCAATCACCCGCCACAAGCTACCTCAGATAAACCTGACTGGTCCAACAGCAGCATAAAAAATCTCTGCCAGGCATAGGCGGGTGTGACTCCCCCGGCCTGCACCCCCAGACCGTGGGACCTCACCCGAGAGCTTCCAATAAACGCGATCTTTCGCTCTTACCCTGCTTGTCTTGGTCAATTTATTGGCTTTGGTCAGATTAAATCTTACATCTCAGATTAAACCTTACATTAAACCTAACAAAAGGGTCAGGCACCCGTGTGGGCCCTGGCCGGGGAGCTCAGCTGGTTAGCGCATCCTCCCATGGATGCCATTCTGGGTTCGATCCCCAGCCAGGGAACGTACAAGGGTCACTCATGAATGCAGAAATAGGTGGAACAACAAACAGATGTTCTTTTTTTTTTATTTGTTTGTGTTTTTTTTGCATGTGACATTTGTGATACTTTTTATTTATTTATGTATTTTTAAATATATTTTTATTGCTTTCAGAGAGGAAGGGAGAGGAAGAGAGAGAGAGAAACATCGATGATGAGAGAGAATCATTGATTGGCTGCCTCCTGCATGCCCCACACTGGGGGGGATTGAGCCTGCAACCCAGGCATGTGCCCTTGACCCGAATCAACCGGGGACCCTTTAGTCCGCAGGCCGACACTCTACCCGCTGAGCCAAACCGGCCAGGGCCAAACTGATGTTCTTTTCTCTCTCAAATGAAAAGAAAAAACAACCACCACCAAAAGCCCCACAAGCAAACAGAGGCCCAGCGTGGAGCCCTCTACGGGGAGACCAGCCTTACTGCAGATGCGACTGGATCTCGATCTCCCTGCGCAGCTGGTGCTCCATCCCCTCCTTCTCCAGCTGCGACTTGAACAGGACCTTGAGGGCCACGATGAAATGGCTGTCCCGGAGCCGGGCCAGGTACACGTTCCCGAACTTCCCCTTGCCCAGGGGGCGCCCGATGTCAAAGTCATGGATGGTGAGGCTGCGGCTGCCCGGGGAGGGAGAGGTCGGGTCGGGTTAGGGAGTCGGGTGGAGGGAGGCTCGGGGTGTCTGGAGGGCTCGCCTTCCCCTTCCGCGCACCCTCCCTCCTCCGCCGCCCCTGCTCAGGGGCCCGGGCAGGCCTGTGGGCAGCAGCTGCCGGTCCCTCCCCGGAGCCCGCGCGCTCCACGCGCACAGCTCTGCTCGCGTCTCATCCCTCGATCCCGCCGCCCTTCCTCCTCCGGACACAGCGCCGGGGACACTCACGCGGGGGGTGCGCTGGGCAGCGGGGTGCCCTCCGCAGCTGCTGAAAAGAGAGAAAAATAAAAAATAAAAAATGAGCTGTCAACTCCTTCTTCTAGGCGCCTCCCACCCCCAAACCCCCACAGCTGACACAGATGTTGTGAATCCCCACCTGAGGATATTTCTCCATTGATTTTCAGGGAGAGCGGGAGGGAGAGGGGGTGACATTGGTTTTCAGGGAGAGCGGGAGGGTGAGGGGGTGACATCGGTTTTCAGGGAGAGCGGGAGGGAGAGGGGGTGACATTGGTTTTCAGGGAGAGCGGGAGGGAGAGGGGGTGACATCGGTTTTCAGGGAGAGCGGGAGGGAGAGGGGGTGACATTGGTTTTCAGGGAGAGCGGGAGGGAGAGGGGGTGACATTGGTTTTCAGGGAGAGCGGGAGGAGGAGGCAGAGAAAAACATCCATGTGAGAGAGACACATGGCCGGGTGGCCTCCTGCACGCGCCCCCTCCAGGGCGCAGGCCGGGGAGGAGCCTGCCACCGAGGCAGGAGGTTCGCGCCCTTGTCGGGAATCGAACTCGGGGCCCTGCGGTCCGCAGGCTGACGCGCTACCCACTGACCTACCCGGTCAGCGCTGGGCCTGTTCGTATCCCTCTCACCTGCGGGCTGCGCATCGCCCGACGTCGCCGCGGGCTGTGGGAGACTCATGAGAGGAGGAGAGGGTGAGCCCCGCGGAGCTGGGGGTGCGGGTCCGGCGGAGCCCCAACGGGGGCCTCAGGAGGTTACTCTCGCGCGGACGCTCGTCCAGTCGCGACCTGGGGCTGCTGCGGCCTCGGGGCGCCCCCTGGAGGCGCCTCAACGACGTACCAGCGGCTCTGGACCTCCCCGGCGGCGCTGACCGGGCCTTTTATAGTTCGCGCCCTCGCCCCATTGGCTGAGCGGGGAGTTCCTGGTCTGTTTCCATTGGTTGACATTTCTGAGGCGCAGGCAGCGGCAGAAGCCCGGTACCGAGGACGCTGGGCCAATGAGATGGCAGCGCGGAAACCGGAAGAGGCGGGGCCTTGGGCGGGGGCGGGACGTGCTGGAAGCTGAAGAGTCGGGAGCTGACGTAGCACGAGGTAGTGTCAGGAAGCAGCCAATGGGTGAGCGCGGACTAAGTGCGTGAGGGGTTGTGAAGCGAACCCGGAAGCTGCTGGGGTACCTTGTGCGGTTGGAAACCTGCAGAACTGCGTGTGCACCCAAACGGCCCGTTTGAAGGTCCAGTCCAGTTCGGGCCACTCCCAGGACTCGTCATCACGCACGTACGTAGGTGAGGGCCCCAGAAGTTGGTGCCTCTGCCCCCACATCCTGTGCTCCCCGTCCACACAGACACCCGTTTACTTGGGGGACATATGCAGAAGTGTCAACATTTGATGAACTTGAGTTCCTTTGGAGGCAACAGGATAAATTGTTGGGTAAATATAATTTTAACCCTTTGCACTCAGCTGTCCCCTCTCAGGGGACATCGGAATTCTAGCATATCACTCGGATGTCCCCTCTCAGGGGACACTGCAGTTTATTAGTGATTACGGGGAATTGAGTTATTTCAACGCAACTTTTTGAGACATGCATGTTTCCCTGAAGTTTTATCTTGAAATGGCACAAGAAATTAAATCAAAATATCGTAAAATTACTAAGATATATACAAGAAATGTCAGCGGGTTTTGTGTCGGATTAAACAATAAACTACATATTCCCGATGTGGGACAAAGAAAACGGGACTGCATTGTGTGTTCTAACAGGAAAACACCTGGTGGCAGGCGTCAAACCACTTATTACTGTCAAACATGCACTAATCAGCCTGCAATGCATATTGGGGAGTGTTACAAAACTTATCATACTGTACAAAATTATAAACAATAAAATAGTTTTTTTTGCAAATATACATTCCTCGATGTCACCCAATTCATATAAGTCCAATATCATTATAATACGTTACTTGGTTCCAAAATTATACTAAATAATACGAGGGTCTGTAAATGCACGTTTCCGCTGCAAAGTAGCGTCGAGTAGATGGTAGCCAATGTCCAGAATGGTTCGGAGTGCAAAGGGTTAAAAGAAAAAAAATCTCCCAACCGAGAACCTCTCCACAGTAGTCGGGTAATAAAACTGTTATTTTAAAATTATCTTTATTGATTTTAGCGAGAAAGGGAGACATCAATGATGAGTGCATAAGTGGAACAAATTGATGTTTCTCTTTTCCTCTCTCTAAAAATGTCATTAAAAAAACAAAAAACAAATCCTGGCTCGTTTTGAAGGGTTCTGTGACGGGGTGATCTTTTTGGTTATAGTGGTTATACATTTATGCAAATCTTCACCCGTTATGACTCTTAAGGGGTGGTTCATGTGCCCACGAGTTCTGTGTAAACAGTGGTTTATGCTGGCCACCTGCTCTCTTCTGGGAGCTGGAATTCGTTATGTGCTGGTAGGAGTGCCGCCTAGAACCCTGGGCCCCAGGCTCTAATGAGCTTCCCTGGCAGACATTTCCATCCGGTGTCACTGTCCCTCAATGGAGCGTCAACCAGCATGTCCTGTTTGACTTCCGAGGCAGGACTATTGAAAACAGTCCCTGGTCTCTGGATTCGAGTCCTCGTGCCTTTTCCCTGGGCTGTTTGCTCTGATTCTTTCTGCTGTAATAAATCATAGCATTCTATGGGGTGGGGGGTGGGCAAGGAAACATATGTAATACTTTCAACAATAAAGAATGTAAATTAAGCCCTAGTTGGTGCTGCTCAGTGGATAGAGCATGGGCCACCGGACTGAAGGGTCCCAGGTTCAGTTCCGTCAAGGGCACACGCCGGGTTGCGGGCTCGTTTCCCAGTATGGGGAGTGCAGGAGGCAGCCAATCAGTGATTCTCATCATTGATGTTTCTATCTCCCTCTCCCTTCCTCTGAGAAATCAACAAAAATATATTTTAAAAAAATACAGAACTGCCTATATTAATACTAGATACAGCATGCTGCAAAGGTAAGGAAATGAACAGAAGGAAAATGAGATACGACATAACGATAAAAGGGTCATTACGCTAAGACAACATAGGGATCCTAAATATGTTTGCACCAAACAACAGAGCTTGGAAATACCTGAAGTTAAGACTGATAAAACTTAAAGGAGGAACAGACAACTCTACAATTATCCTGTCAGAGTTCAATGCCCCTCTTTCATCCATTGATAGAAATACTAGACAAAAAAATTCAGCAAGGATATATGAAATCTGAATACCTCCAACAGAATTGGACAGACATACATAGAAACACCACCCAATGACAGCAGGACATTCTTTTCAAGCAGCCAAACTGAATATTCAAGAAGATAAACCATATCCTGGGTCATAAAACAGACTTTAAAAAATTTAAACAGTGAGGCCAAATGGGAAACTAGAAATCAGAAACAAAAACATAGCAGGAAATACTCCCAACATTAGGAAATAAAACATACCTCTAATCCATGATCAGAGAGGAAGTCTCTAAAGGAATCAAGAAATATTTAGAACTGAACAAGTTGTAATCAAAACATATTAAACCTTATGGAATGAAGCTAGAACAGTGCCACGAAGGAAGTTTATGGAACAGCTGACTCTTGAATAATGCAGGTTTAAAGTTCGTGGGTCCTCTCATATGCAGAAATCTGCCTTAAGGGCCAAGTGTATTTTTTTAAAAATATATATTTTATTGATTTTTTACAGAGAGGAAGGGAGAGGGATAGAGAGTTAGAAACATCAATGAGAGAGAAACATCGATCAGCTGCCTCCTGCACACTCCCTACTGGGGATGTGCCTGCAACCAAGGTACATGCCCTTCACCGGAATCGAACCTGGGACCCTTGAGTCCGCAGACTGAGGCTCTATCCACTGAGCCAAACCGGTTAGGGCCCAAGTGTATTTTTGATCTGCGTATGTAGACAGCTGAGTAGTTATATCCCAGTTTTCAACTGTACTTAATATTTACATTAGGAAAGAAAAAAAAGTTTAAAACAATAATCTCAGCACCCACATAAAAAAATACAAATAGCAAAATTCAACCAAAACAAATGGAATAAAGGATATAATAAAGACCAGAAATTAGAACAGAAGAAGAAGAATATGGGGAAATCAATGGTATAAAGTACAGGTTCTTCAAAATGGTCAATGAAATTGATAAATGTCTAAGAAGATTGACACATTTCCAAAATCAGGAATAAAATGGGATATAAGTACAGATCCTGCTGCCATTAAAAAAAATAAAAGATTATTTCAATCAGGACTACAAACAAAATAGAAAATTTAGATGAAATGCAACAATTCCTTGAGAGGACCAATTATCCAATTTATCCAATATGAAATATATATTCTCAATTGTTCCATACTTACCAAAACCAGATGAGTTTTTAAAAAACAAAGAATGAGAACTATACATCATTATCACTCAAGAAATTACAAGAAAACTTCAACAAGATATATTCAAATGGAATGCTTTAATATGGTATATAAAAAGAATTATACTCCACAACCAAGTGGGTTTATTGCAAGAATGCAAGGCTGGTTCAATATTCAATACTCAATGCAATACCGTAGTATCAACAGGATATGGAGGAAAAAAATCAGATGATCATATCAATTGATGCAAAGCACTTGACAAAACCCAATACCTATTCATAACAATAAAGATCTCAGAAAATTAAGAATAGAGGGAAACTTTATAAATTTGATGAGAAAACTATGAAAACTTACAGTTAGTATGGTACTTAATGACGAAAAACTGAATGTTCCCTCCGCTAGGTCTCAGGAACCAGTCAAGGATGTCCTTCCTTACTACTCCTATTCAACATCATACTGAAGTCCTAGTCAGTGCAATGAGAAAAGGAAATAACAGAATAACAGGTATACAAATTGGGAAGGAAGAAATAAAACTAGTTGCAGTTGACATTTCTAGGTAGAGAACCCAAGGATTCTATCCAAAGAAATGGCTAATCATAAGTGAGTTTAGCAGGCTACCAAAACCACCCCCCAAAAATAATTACATTATTGTGTACTACCTAAGATCGTGTGGAAAATTTAAATTTAAAAATCAATGCCACTACCACTCAAAAACAAAAACCTAGATAAAATGCTAATGAAATCAAGAGTTATTAATTAAATGTAGTCATATCATATACTTGTTCATAATGCTGATTCTCAAACCGACCTACATTGTAAATCAACTTCTAAGAAAATGAGAGTAAGATTTTTTTTGGTAAGAATAGATAAACTTACCTTAAGATTTATATGAAAAGTTAAAGAAACTAGGAAAGCTAAGTCAATTTCAAATAATGTATAGAGAGGGATCACTTTACTGAATTTTAAGATTTACAGTCTAATACAGAAATAAAACAATAAATAGGAATTAAAAAAATGTTTTATGTCTTAAAATCACATAATTTTTAAAAAAATCTAAGCCTTAACAGTCTTAACTGGTCTGCCCTTTCATATGTGCATCCTTTTCTTAAATACTTGCCCTCAACTTCTAACTCTCCTGACCCTAGACAACAATGAATGTATACAAAACACACCAAGAATCAAGGCCTTTCACCCTGAAACAACATTCCTCTTGCCCCAAGTAAACTAGGTAATCCACGACAAAGTGCTGTAGGCTTAACAGAGAAGTCTCATTGCATTTTCTCTACTAAAAAAAAAAATTCCTGAGATATACTGCGATGTAAACTAAGTAAAAAGATGGAGGCGAAGGGTTCCTTGGTGCATGCCCTCATAGAGAAATCCTCAGATGACAATAAGGCTCTAGGCTGGGTCACTTTCTAAAATGTGTCTTCATGTGACAGTGATGATCTGCAACAATGATCTTTTCTCACAGTGAAGATCCTTGTGGGGTCTCTCTCTGGTAAGTACAATCAGATGCTGTGGTGGATGTTTTCTCTGACAAAAGATTTTCCTCGGTGTTTACATTCAAAAAGTCCTTCCCCAACAGGAGCTCTCGGAGCGTGAGCGCAGTCTGACCACTTGGGAAGGGCCTCTCCACATGTGTTACACTGACAGGGTTTCTCCCAGAATGCATCCTTTGATGCTGAGTGAGGGATGAGCTACGACTGAAGGCCTTCCCACACTCACTGCACTTATAGGGTTTCTCCCCGGTGTGGATGATGGCGTGTCGGATGAGGTTAGTGCTCCAGCAAAAGGATTTGCCGCACTCCATGCACTCATAGGGCTTCTCTCCGCTGTGAATCCGCTGATGCCTCGTGAGGCCTGACCTGCGGTTGAAGGCCTTCCCACACTCACCGCACTCATAGGGTTTCTCTCCAGTGTGGATGCTGAAGTGCCGGATGAGGTCTTTCCTGGTGCTGAAGGCTTTGCCACATTCCTTACACTCGAACGGCTTTTCTCCAGTGTGGGCCCTCTTGTGCAGGATGAAAGTGGAGCAGTGGGTGAAGGCCCGGTCACATTCCGTGCACACAAAAGGCTTCTCCCCCGTGTGGATCCGCTGGTGCCTCTTGAGGTAGGACCTGTGGTTGAAGGCCTTCCCGCACTCGAGGCATTCAAAGGGCTTTTCCCCCGTGTGGATGACGTAGTGGTGGATGAGGGCCGCGCTCTCACAGAAGGCTTTCCCACACTCACTGCACTCATAGGGCTTCTCCCCAGTGTGAGTCTGCTGGTGCCACATGAGGTATGACTTGTGTTTGAAGACCTTCCCACACTCGAAGCACTCATAGGGGTTCTCGCCGCTGTGGACGATGTGATGTCGGAGAAATCCTGGCCTGTGTCGAAAAACTTGCCCACATTCTTTGCAGACAAAGGATTTTTCTCCAGTGTGTCTCCTCTTATGCAAGACAAAATTGGAGCGGTGGGTGAAGGCCTTTCCACATTCATTGCACTTATAGGGCTTCTCTCCACTGTGAATCCGCTGGTGTTGTGTCAGGTAGGACTTGCGGTTGAAGGCCTTCCCACACTCCATGCACTCATAGGGCCTCTCCCCTGTGTGGATCATGTGGTGTTGAAGGAGGTGCGTGCTCTTAATAAATGTTTTCCCACATTCTGTGCATTCATAGGGCTTCACTCCAGAGTGAATCTTTTCATGTCCCGCAAGAAGGTGTTTCTTGTTAAACACTTTCCCACATTCACTGCATTTAAAGATATTTTCCTCTTCTTGAATCATGGGATCTTTCCGTAATTCATGTGAGCCATGGTGAAGGACAGCACCTCCTGGAGGAGCTGGCTCCTGCACAGTCCTCACACACACCCCGTCAGGTGTCCCTGAGCCGCCATGGTCAGGGCTCCCAGGGAGCCTCTCCCTCGGAGGGTCTATCCCTGGTCCCACGTGTCCTTCCTGCAGGGACACTTGTGATGGGCCACGCTGGTCCTTGGTTTGGTCTCCTTGGGAGTCCCCTGGAACTGTCTGCGTTAGTTGTTCCTGGACTGAGAATCTCTCGCACAGGGCTGGCTCACAAGTGGTAGATTCTGTGGTCTTGCATTTCTCTTTGTCACCTGAAGAAATCCAAGACACAAAAAGGCCTGTTAGTAATGTCAACCCAGAAGAAACAAAATCAGCATTTCAGTGAAAAACATGGAAATGAAAACAGTGCCTGTGTCTGCTGTGCTTTGCTACCTCTGACTCCCAGGCCTGTAATCTCTCTCTCTCCTGGTCCCTGGACTGTTGACACCACGAGCCTGCCTGGATGAGAGGACAGAATGTCTGGGGTGGAGACACAGCCACAACTACAGACAGGACGTGGCTGTACCGAATAACCATGTGTGTTCCGAGTTTCCTCTGAGCAAGGACAGCCCACGTTGCTACTTGAACACTCGGAAGGGACAGCGAATGCCACCCTGATGGAACACAGGAAGTGCATATGCAAGATCTACTCCCCAACAGAGAAGTGTAGTCTTTGTTTCAACTCCAAGGATGTAACCTCTAAATTCTGGGTATTTTCAAAGTGACAGGAGTGTCTTGGTTATTCCTGGAGGGCCCCTGGGAACGTACCATAGTTTATGACAAGTATGTCAAACTCCCAGCCAGCAGGCTGCATGCCTTCTTTATTTAAAGGTTTGACATGCTTGGTTTATGACAACAGACAATGCATTATGGGCCCCTAATGTAAGGAGATGACTGGGAGTAAGGCCTGGCCACATCACAAAGACCAACCTTGTGATTAGAAAGTTGGGGCTTTGAGCCACAAGGTATCATCAACTGGACCTTTGGGAAGGAAAGGAGGGCTGGAGATGGAATCCCACCAGCAAAGGCTCAGTGACACCTCAATGGAAATCTGGACATCGAGTCTTGGAGTGCCCTGGGTGGGCCACACCCTGTGCTCATGCCGCCCGACACAGAGGCTAGCTGAGGAGTTGCCAAGGACACGGAATCTTCGTGTTTGGAACACTTTCAGCCCCACATTCCTCATCTCTTCTAACCTGTGTCCTCTTAAATATGATAGTGAGTATAATGGGTTTCAGGGAGTTTTCTGAGTCTTTCTAGCAAATCTTTGAACCTGAGGGTAGTTTTGGGAAATCCCTGAACTTGTCTCTGGTGTCAGGAGACCTGTGCGCACATGGCAGCCTTGAGTTCTGTGTCCTTCCCCCTTGGTTTGGCTAATACTGTGAAGGGAAAATCGGCGTTTCCCAATGGAGGTGCCCCCGATATGAGTCCCACTGGCACCATCATAATGTGCCACAGAGAAAGGGGAGGGGCACTACAGAGCATGAGTGGACGGTGCTGAGAAGCCAGGGACTGACCGGTGGGGACAGACTCGGGAGACAGTGAGCACTCCCGGACTGGGCTGGACACATTGGTCTGGTATGCCTGAGGAACAGTTTGGGGAAGAATGGCAAAATACACATGATCTATATGGAGAAAATGATAGTATTAAAACCAAGGTCTATTAGTGAAGGATTGATAATATAAAACCAACAATCCTACCCAGGTAAATATATAAATTCAATATAATCCCGTCACCACAGAACCCAAAGATCTGATTGTAGATGTGCATGAAAGACAGGAAGTAAGACTAAAGAGTACAAGGAGAAGAACACCTACCCGATCAGATAATACTCTTAGAGGATTATAGAGTTTAAGACCTGGTTGTACAGGCACAGAGAAGACAAACAGGGTGTTGGAAAGAGAACAGAGAGCTCAGCAGTTCAGTTGGTGGTTAGTGTCATCCCATAAGCCAAGGTTGTGGGTTTGCTCTCCGGTCAGGGCACATACAAGAATCAACCAACCAATGCATAAGTTGAACAACACATTGTTAGGCCTCTGTCTCTCTTCCTCTCCCTCTAAAATAATAGTAATAATAATAATAATAAAGTAAAAAAGTGGCACTAGCCGGTTTGGCTCAGTGGATAGAGCATTGGCCTGTGGACAAAGGTCCTAGGTTCGATTCCGGTCAAGGGCACATGCCTGTGTTGTGGGCTTGATCCCCAATAGCGGGCGTGCAGGAGGCAGCTGATCAATGATTCTCATCATTGATGTTTCTATCTTTCTCCCTCTCCCTTCCTCTCTGACGGGAATCAAACCAGCTACCTTTCGGTGCATGGGATGACACAACTAAATAAGCCACACCAGCGAGAGCACCTGGAACATACTTTTATTTTGAGTAGAAAAAGGATGAAGTTACCCAAGGGGGGTGGGGGGGATATGTAAGTGAAGAATGTAAGCAAAGGAAGACTTTCCCAGAAAAGGTGTGATCGAGACTCTGGTTCAGGACTTGGCTGTGGTTGGGGCAAGACCCCTCCTGCCAGGTGAAGGAGAAGCGCCGACAGGCGAGTCCACAGCGTGCGGAAGGGTGAGGAGCAAGCCACGGCGGGAGGCCCACTTTACTTTCAACTGGAAGCCTGACACATTGGTGGCCACAGGCTGAGACTCTGGGGCTGGGGAGGTGGTCACTGCCCGGAACCAGGCCTGAGCCCCTGAGCAGCTCCTGCGGGACACACAGCTGGTCTGAGGCACCAGCAAGTGGAGAGACCGGTTAGGAGACGATGAGCATCCCCCAGGGCCAGAGGATGAGCTGAAACCGAGGGTGGGACGGGTCTGAGGGAGGGGCTGCAGTGACGGGAATGAACAGGACTGGGCACGGCTGGGGTAGGAATGATGGCGGTGGAGGGGTGAGTTATTAGTGATGGATTCAGGAGATGGATGTGACGGAATGAACAGGCCTGGGCACGGCTGGGGTAGGAATGATGGCGAAGGGGTGAGTTATTAGTGATGGATTCAGGAGATGGATGTGACGGAATGAACAGGCCTGGGCACGGCTGGGGTGGGAATGATGGCGGTGGAGGGGTGAGTTATTAGTGATGGATTCAGGAGATGGATGTGACGGAATGAACAGGCCCAGGGACAGCTGGGTGTAGGAATGATGGCGGTGGAGGGGTGAGTTATTAGTGTGGATTCAGGAGATGGATGTGACGGAATGAACAGGCCTGGGCACGGCTGGGGTGGGAATGATGGCGGTGGAGGGGAGTCATTCGGAGGCCACATCTAGTTTCTAACCTGCCTCAATGGCAGCACCACTCACTGAAACTGGGGAGGGGAGAGGAGTGGGCAACGCCGTGGGATCCTTGCCAGGCACGCTGACTCTGGTGCCTCTGAGGCTTCCAATGGAGATGTGGACTGAGGTGGGGGCAGAGGCACAGACGCTGAGGGGCTGCCATGAGCTGCAGACAGACTCACAGGCTGGCTGAGCAGCCCAAGGACCCACAGAAATGACTGCAGGGGCACCAAGCTCCACACGTGATGCCCCAGTGCCCTCCAGAGCTCACAGGTGGGGCAGACAAGGTCAATGTCATCTTGAGGTTTTACCAAACAGGAGGGGCAGGAACAGGGAGTGCGGTGTTTCTGACTGACTAGAGGGTGGGCGGGTGAAGAAGGTGGACGGTGGCAGAGTACAGCTGGAGAGAGTGACTGGAGAGAAGGAAGGCCCTTTCCTCAGAGGTCAGCGGGAAATGTGAGACACGTCACTCATGGTAACAGGCCACTGCCAACAGCTTGCTTTCCATGAGCCACTTGCTATGCTCAGACGCTGTGCTCTGCAGTTTTATGCATTAATGCGATACGTGATCACATCCCCAAACAACCTGACAACAGAGACACCATTACCAGCATCTTCCAGGGACAGACGGACTGTCGCAGACTACACTCTCCAAAGCCGCTGCTCCTCACTGACAGCCTCACCACGCTTCCCAGCCCCACACCCAGGTGCCCAAACGCCCAGTTCTCGTCATGGGATGTGAGGGGAACTGGTGTTTGTGGGAGGGGGTGTGACATCCTCCCTCCTCTCTCCTCTCTCCATTCTCCTCTGCCAGCTCCAGGACGTCAGCACAACCTGACAGCCACACGATGACGACAGAACCCACACGGGTCCTTCAGTAACGGTGTGGCCAGCTCCCTGCTGATCCCATGGGCCCTGCCGAGTGAGAAAAAGAGCTGCCATATGCTGAGCCCTGAGGTTCTGGAGTCTGTCTGATCATCCAGAAGCTGGGTTTCTTCCACAAAGACACAACGAGATCGTGCAACTTTGCTACGGCACAGAGATGGTGATCGGCAAGCCAGGCTCTGAGCCCAGACAGACCTCAGCGCGTACACCTCCGTCCTCCATGAGGTCAGAGGGCCCACAGGTCAAAGGGCTCCAAGGCTTCCAAACCAGCAGACAGGCCACAGCAAGCAGCTTTCCAGGGACCCGCGGCCAGCGGTCTCCTCAAGGCCTCAGGGCGGCCGGGCCTCGGCTCCTACCTGGACAGGCGCCTCGGGAGAGATCTGTCTTCACCATCCACAGCTCCCGCCCCGGGTCTGGCTGGCAGATCAGCTCCGGTCTGGGAACAGGGCACCCTGTTCATGGAGAAGGAAAGAGGACGTGAGGATGTGTGTGAAAGGAAGGAAAACCTCTCCGTCGAGTCGGGGACTGTAGGGTGTGGACAACCTCAGCAGGAAGCTGCTCCATCCACACAGAAATGCCGAGACCGGAAACCCAGGACACAAACGCCATCACTGAGACCCGGAGACTGAGCGGCAATGCTGGCTGGGTAGACAGCACCATCCCCTCGACCCCGTCGCATGGGTCCCGAGTCCGTTCGGTTGCTGCCCGGACCTGAGGAAACCCCCCTTCCTTCGGCGTTTTCTATTAATCACAGTGAGTGGGTCCGCACACCCACGCACCCAACCCCTAGGACGTCAGGTCTCTGCAGGCGAGGCCTGGACCTCAGGAGATTAAACAACCTCCCAGACGAGTCTGGTGTTGACAGAGGGTTGAGAATTCCTGGTCTCCACCAACTTGCAAGTGTCTAATAGACTGAGGCAGCAGGTGACCTACACCCCCACTCCGGGGAGAGTTTCATTCCGCTCTGCTTGTCCGGCAGCATCCTGGGACTGTGAGGTGACCTGCCTGAGGACCGAGGAGGAAGCCAAGACACTGACCGGGGGTTGGCACCCACCCAGACAGGCGTCCGCCCCACCGCTGCGCTTCTTGTCAGTGTGGTAGTAACTTCCTGGAGGGTGAAGACCGATTGGGTTGTCACTTGCAG
>NW_005872277.1:58223-79898 GCF_000147115.1 Myotis lucifugus | reverse complement strand
GGCAGCTGATCGATGCTCTCTCTCATCGATGTTTCTAACTCTCTATCCCTCTCCCTCCTCTCTGTCAAAAATCAATAAAATATATTTTAAAAAAATTTTTTAAAAAGAAATTAACTTTTCTGGCCCCTAGAAAATAAAATCGAGACGGACACAGGCCTGAACGGGGCCTCCCAGCACTTCTCCAGCCTCTCAGCCTAGGTAGGTAGGTAGGCAGGTGGCTGCCGCAGACACACACACACACACCGCGCTGTCTGCCGAAGTCTTCAATTATGGAAATTGTCGGGCCGACCAGACATGGCATTACCTCTGAGCCGTCGTTACGCACCCAGCCCCAACGCCACTTCCCGCTCCTGGGTGGTCTGGGATGGAGATAATTAATTAAACCCTGGGAAACGCATCTGCCCTCCACATTTCGTCCTGGATGAAAGGCGTGATTTCATGCTTTGCTGGGAGGAAAGGCAATACCCCAGGGTTGCACATTAGCTCGGCCCGGAAGTAGAACTCCTCCCAGATCTGAAACGTGGAGACGCGAAGGCCATGGCCCTCTCACGACGGACGGAAGATTTCAACGAAATGAATAATTTACGTGGAAAGTTTTGCGAGGGAAGCTCCAGGTTTTTTGGAGTGTGTGTGTGTGTGTGTGTGTGTGTGTGTGTGTTTCAAGTTTTTTAAGAATGAGCCGTGAAAGCATCAGTTAGAAAAAGGAGTTGTCGCGTGCGCTGCTTTCATAGATGATTTTGAAAGACGGTTAAAAACAGGAACTGAACTGCCTCTTGGGGACTGTCTCGGAGAAACATACAAGGGGACCAGTAACATTCTTTCTTATTTTGTTTATTTTTATTGATTTCAGAAAGGAAGGGAGAGAGAGACAGAAACATCCACGATGAGAGAGAATCATGGATCGGCGGCCTCCTGCAGGCCCCACACTGGGGATGGAGCCTGCAACCCGGGCCTGTGCCCTGACCGGGAATCAAACCGTTGTACTGTTGATATCTGGCTCTGTGGACTAATGAGTTTGCCGACCACGGTCCTCGCCCACGGCACGGAAAAGGACACGCAACTCCCAGAAAGCGCCCAGAGCTCTGTGAGGTGCAGTTTGTCCTACTACGTGCGATCTGTGCATCACACGCAGACGGTTCCTGGAGGAAATCCTGGCTGTTGTTCGGAGGGAGGCAAACAGGGACGCCGCCCGAGGCGAGAGGAGACGGAGCGGCGGTCATGCCACCCTGAGCTGCTCTCCGGCTGAAGCGACGCCTTAAATCGCTGCCCTGCAAAGCCTTTTTTTCGTCGTGTCAGCGACTCGGGCGCCGTCACGCTCTGCCCGTTAAATCGTCTCTTGCAGGAGAAACCTTCGTCTCAGTTCCCAACGCCGTTGGATGCGTATTTCTGTAGAGTCTTTCTCTCTCTCTCTCTGCAAAGCACCCACGATTTCCAGGCTGTCCTTCTGCTCGAAGACCCTCCTGGTTCCCCGCCTCCCGTCACCACCCACGGGGTCATGTCCACCTGATGCCCAGGGTCTCCGGGCCCGGGCCTTCCTCCACGGGTGCAACATGCCTGCTCTCCAATGCGGTCACTGCGGCTCCTCCGGCCGTCACCGCGGCTCCTCCGGCTCCCAAACATGGGCCAGTTTCAACCGCCACCACCTGATCTTCCTCCTTCCTCCTTCGTGTGTGTGTGTGTGTGTGTGTGTGTGTGTGTGTGATGCCGTTACACCCCTACTCCTCGTCCCTTTCTTCAACATCCAACGGCTGCAGACCCTTCTCCCTGCAACATTCTCTCGCTCCCAGGATAACCGTCGCCTTCAAAAATAATCCTTGCACATGTGAGCACGCAGGCCTCTCACCAGCGAACATCAAACTCTTTAGTGTATTAATATACTTTATTGATTTTTACAGAGAGGAAGGGGGAAGGATAGAGAGTTAGAAACATTGATGAGAGAGAAACATCGATCAGCTGCCTCCTGCACACCTCCTACTGGGGATGTGCCCGCCACCAAGGTACATACCCTTGACCGGAATCGAACCAGGGACCCTTCAGTCCGCAGGCCGACACTCTATCCACTGAGCCACACTGGTTAGGACCTTCGAGCTCTTTATAGACATTTTCCTTGTGATAGGAACTTGACACGAAAGAGAATTTAAATAGAGCAGCCGAGCATGAAAGCATCCTCCGATTATCTTCCAAGAATTACATACTTCCCCCGTGTCCCTCACTGTAGCAGGCACCGATGTGAAATGATTGTTTTTTAACGGCATGAGTTTTGTTTTTTGTTTTTTGTCTAAGGATTCTCCCCCCTTGGCCTCTGTCGCTGAGTGAGTGGGCCCTCCCGCCTGCGTCCTGACACACACGCACTTTCCCACGCTTCTCGCCCGGTGGTCACGTGCCCCGCTGGGCGCGCGGTGGGTTGTTTGCCCAGGAGGACTGGTCTGGTTTCCCCGTAATTGGATCTCATCCAGTTCATGCCTGACCCCTTTTAGCCCTTGTAATACCTGCTCCGTAATGAGCAGGGGGAAAAGAAAAACAAAAGAAGAAAAGATGGTGAAATGCTCTTTAGTAGTAACTGTACCACGAAGAGGAGATGGCTCCGTTGAATCCATAGCCTCCCTCACCGGCCACGAGAAACCTTCGGCTGAGCCTGCGCCCCCCACCCCTCCGCCCATGGGACCCTTCAGTCTGCAGGCCGACGCTCTATCCACTGAGCCACACCGGCCAGGGCCGTCCTGTGGGTTTTTATGAAGGTGAAGGAGGAGCCGGTTCTGTGACCTACAGGCTTGTGGATTTGATGGGAATTCCCGATCGCAGGCGAGAATGGAGATTGGACGCCCAGGAAACGCGGAACAGGGCGATGAAGAATCACATGGAACCGCTGGCCCAAGTGGCTCAGTTGGTTGAGCATCATGGTCCCATGCCCTCAAAGGCTGCTGGTTCGGTTCCCGGTCGGGGCACAGACCCAAGTTTCAGGTTCAGTCCCCGGTTGCGTCGGGGTTTGTCAGGGCGGCAACCCTATCGATGTTTCTCTCTCACATCCATGTTTGATGTTTCTCTCTCTCTTTCTCTCTCTCTCTCTCAGTCAATAAAAACATTTTTAAAAAGAAATCACATGGTTTTCCCTAGCTCCAGAGAAAAATTCCCACCTGGGAAAACAACCTTTTTCCAAGAGGTGACCCTGGTTAAAAACACACAGCACTAAGAAGGGGAGCAGACATATGAAGTGTTATGCCCAGATTTCAGGATCCCCAAGAAACCACATCAGGGAGCCAGCCAGTCCGATGCAAAAGCATAAGAGTCTTTATTCGAGCTAGCTCGGCTCCCCCACCTTGCCGACGCAGCGACAGGAAGCAGAGAGAGATAACTCTGTGTGGAGACGGGTTATATAGGGGGAGTTGGAGGAAGGGGAGGAGAAAGGACTGTGCTCTGCCGATTGGCCAGGCACAAGTCTGTGTCTTGTTCCTGGGTGTGGCTAGCAGAGGCTTAGACTTCCGGGAAGAAGCTCCTTGCCAAGCACGTGGCCAAGGTAAGATGGAGCACTTACCCTGGGGCAAGGTGGAGGGCCTAGCCCTTACCCTGGGGCAAGGTGGAGGGCCTAGCCCTCGCCCTTTCATGAAGAACACTATGCCATAGACGCCAGGTCCCTTGAAACATATGCTGTGCAGATGTCTCCTCCGTGCAGCGGCTGTGTCAAGCAGCAAGGATGGGCCGGCTTCCGACCGATGAGGGTTGTCTCGTCGAACAGGAAATCTCTCAGAGGAGGGCCTACAGCTGCCGGTACCTGTCCTTCTGCATTGGCTTCATCCTCTCTACAACATCCAGGCTTTGCTTCTGAAAACAACTGTCTGAAAGATGCATCTGAAACATAAATGTGGTTTTGCTGGCGTGGCTCAGTGCTTGAGCGTCCAGGTCAGGGTATACCACGTTTTGTTTACCCGTTCAGCAGTTGATGAGTATTCCGGTTGTTTCCGGTTTGAGGCTCTTATGAATAAGGGCGCTGTGAACATTGTGTACAAGATTTTGTGTGAACATGTTTCCATTTCTTTTTGGTATGTACCTAGAAGTGGAACTTCCGGGCCACCGGGTGACTCTGGTTTTCCAACGTGGCCCCGCTATTTTACAGTTCGCCAGGCAATGTACCCAGGGGTCTGATTTTAAACATTCTCATGAATGTTTATTTTATTTTATTTTTTTAATCTTTAATTTCTTTATAGGTTAAGGTAATAAAAATGTGTCCTCTTCCCCCCAGTAACCCCCAACCTACCCCATCCCCCCCCACCACTCATGGTCTCATCCCCCTGTTGTCCATGTCCATTGGTTGGGCTTATATGCACACATACAAGTCTTCTGATTGATCTCTTCCCCTTACCCCCACCCTCCCCTACTTTCCCTCTGGGGATTGATAGTCTGATCGCTGTTTCTCTGTCTTTGGATCTGTCCCTGTTCATCAGTTTTATGTTGTTCTCTATAATCCACAAATGAATGAGATCATGTGGTATTTGTCTTTCTCTGACTGGCTGATATCACTTAGCTTAATGCTCTCCGGTTCCATCCACGCTGTTGCAAATGGCAAGAATTCCTTCGTTTTTTTACCGCAGCGTAGTATTCCGCTGTGTAGATGTACCACAGTTGTGTTATTCTTTTTTACTGCATTTCTGTGAAATGTCCCTCTCCCCACCCCCCATAGGCATACCCCTGGAGGCATCTCACTACAGAAAGCAGATTAGCGACTGCCTGGGGCTAGGGCGGGAGGACAGGGAGGGGGCACTGGGAAAGGGAGGTGAGTGTTCATGGGTATGGGTTTAAAGTCCTACAATTGGCTCCTCTCTGAGGGGGCGTGGCTAGGCCCTGGAGGGCGTGGCTGGACTTTAGGGCGGACCCAGCCAGCTTAAAAGCCTGGGGAGGGGCAGCAGCCCACTCTGTGGCGGCTGTTCAGCGTGGAGGCATGGAGGAGTGTGCTTGCCTCTGTGGCGTGGGCTCTTCGCAGGGATGTTGGTGTCCTCAGAAGCCCCAGGGCCCAAGTGAGATGGCAGCAGCCGAGGGCAAGCCGGCCCCGGCAGAAAAGCCCCTCGAGGCGGACGGGGCAGCAGCGGGGTGCTGGGCGGGGAGCGGAGGAATCGCGAGCCCCAGGCCGCCCCCGCGCTGCTCCCTGCTGGACCTGCCGGTGGAGCTGCTGGTGGACATCTTGGCCTCGCTCCCGGGCACCGAGCTGCCCAGCCTGGCCCAGGTCTGCACCAAATTCCGCCGCATCCTGCACATGGACAGCATCTGGAGACGGCGCTGCCGGGAGGAGTTTGGCTTTTGTGAAAACTGGCAGAATCTGGAGACGGTAGGTACGTCTTACCGAGAAGTCTATGCGAAGCTGCTCCACCCATGCAGACACATGTTGGGCTTGTGGCAGGAAGACACTGAGGGCTACAGAACACTGCTCTATGTAGCGGTGGACGGCTTAGGCATTACCGGTTGGACGTACAGGCCTCGTCCTCACACCCACGTGGACGGCCCGATGCCATTCAAGCCCGCGTTCAGGATGCGCCTGACGGAGAGGACATCAGCCGCGGTGGAGTGCGTGGAAGGCCGCCACCTGCAGATTCGGAAGAACAGGTTCAGCACCCGGTGCAACAACACAGACCACCTCAGGGATTTCCCAAGGCAGCTGAGGGAGGAATGGGGGACGGTGCTGATGTGGGAGGACAGCCCGGGGGATGACTGCCTGACCTACCGCCGCCTCTACCTCCCGCCCAGCCACCCGGACGACCTCATCAGGCCAGGCCTCTTCCAAGGCAGATACCATCGCTCGGGCCTAATGATCGCCATGCTCAGCTTCCACGGGAAGTACGCCAGGCTCACGGGGATCACGGGAATCTTATTCCAGACGTTACAGATCCACCTCATGCGCCGCATCGAGATGCGAGGTGGCGAAATCTTCTGGGACAACAATGAGCTCTCCCGTGTGGTCCAGGAGATGGACGTGCAGGTGCTCCGGGAGGAGCTGCAGCAGCAAGACGACGGGACTGAGGAAAGCGAGGGCCACGGCGGGCAGAGCCCTGCCCAGACCAGCGTCGGGGAGTCCGGGGCTGCAGCTTCGGAGGAGCAGCCTGTCCCCTTTGTTCTGCCTGCGGGCGTGCGCTCAACGGACCAGAACTACCCCCGGACCTGCAGGATGTGTTTCTACGGCGTGACCCTCAGTATCGCACATCCCTTGCCTCCCTATTGGTGCTGCCCTGGGGTCTTCGTCCTGTTCGATGAGAACCATTTCGGGTTCATCTTCCCGAAGGAAGAACAATTCTTCCTGTTTGGCAGAGTCCAGAACACCTTCCAGAACGCGCAGGCACCGTCCCCCCAGGCCTTCCTGGAGATGCTCTCCAACATTCAGTAGGGACCCCCTGGGAGGAGCAGCTGGCACGCACTTGGGAGGTTTGGCCTTCTGACCAGGGTGCCCACCTTGGTTTGTGTTTGTGATCCTCACCCGAGGATATTTTCCCCTTGTTGTTTGGAGAGAGAGGGGGAGAGAGGGAAAGACAGAAATCATCCATGTGAGAGAAACACATCCGTCGGTTGCCTCCTGCCCAAGCCCAGACCAGGGCCAGGCTGGGTAGGGGCCAGCAATTGAAGTCGAAATAAACCTTAGAACTGTGGCCTCAACCTTCCTCATGCTGCGACCCTTTACTACAGTCCCTCATGTTGTGGTGAACCCCAATTTCATTGTGACAAATTGAACATCATGAAAGCATAGCGATGAATCACAAAAAATAAATAAAGACATCTTAGTTAATAAAAAAAGAAATCACATGGAAAATGATGGAAAAGAAGGTTGAAGACTGTGTTTGAAGGACAAAGGTTGTCCAATCGTCACTTGGGGTTGAAGCAGAGGTTAATAATTACCCGTCGTGTCTTAATAACAAAAATGCCTCCACCCACCACCCCCCCAAAAAAATTTCCTATCCTGTGTCAAATGAGGGAGAAAATTCCCAACATTATTCTCCTCTAAACTCATGTCAGTGTCTTCGATCTCCAAATAATACTTCTGTTTTCCCGGTTTTTTATGTACAGCAATTTCGTTTTGATGGCGAGATTTTAAATGTATGAAGTCCAGACGACGACTGGATGTTTATGTCATTTTACAAATGATGCCTCCAGATAATAAAAAAAATAATAATTTTGTTTTTGTTTGCTTGTTTGTTTCGGTCATTGGCTATTCCCATTCGGATTCACGTTGCTTCGTGCAAACATAGGCAATGGAAAGACTCAACTTTATCGCTTCTCTACATGTGAACATGTAAGAAACGCGGGAATTTAGTGGTTGTGTATTTACTATGCCGCGTTTACTTGCTAAATGTCTGCCTGTCCATTAGGCCACGAAAGGCAAGAATTACGACAGCCGATCCATGACTCTCTCCCATCATTGATGTTTCTATCCATCTCTCCCTCTCCCTTTCCCTCTGAAATCAATAAAAAAAATATATATATATAAAGTCAATAAATAAATAAGAATGATGGCGTTTTTCACTCGTTGCACCCCCAGGATGTAGCGTGAGCAATATTGTTATTAGCGGTATTGCCGAAAGCAGCAAGATTGGAAAATAGATGGTCTTCGATACTGAAATAAAAATAATTTGGGGCGCATTCTTTAAGCTTTGAAAGACACAGGCAAAAGTTGTGATGTATTATTTTTTGGGGAAAAAAAACAAGAGTCACCCACATGTTCGCTTCTCCCGAGAAAGACGTCATGATTTGGGGGGACGAGTTAGAAATCATCACCCTGTCTCCTCGGCTCATGAATACATTCATCGCACCGAGACGTGTTCCCATTTTCGGAGCAAAGAGATAAATTAATAATGCGTCTTAGTGTTAAACAAGGGCGGCAGCGGCTCCTACTGCCTTTATCCGCCTGAGCTGGGCCTCAGCTTAGCCAGCGGAGCGAAGCCATCATGGTGGTTCGGGGCCGGGCCGGACACAGACACCGCTCGGCTGGTCCGAGGGACCCTCGCGAGGGGCGTGGACGGCGTGAAGCGAACCAACGAGATGTGTTGAAGCAGCAAGACTGGCAAAGGCGGGAGGCCTTGGTCACCCTCGGCCTGGAGGGTTAGGCGAGGACATCATCTGACAGCCCAGGAACTCTTCTTCTTCTTCTTTTTTTAAAAATATATTTTATTGATTTTTTACAGAGAGGAAGGGAGAGGGATAGAGAGTTAGAAACATCGATGAGAGAGAAACATCGATCAGCTGCCTCCTGCACACCCCCCACTGGCGATGTGCCCGCAACCAAGGTACATGCCCTTGACAGGAATCGAACCTGGGACCCTTCAGTCCTCAGGCCGGCGCTCTATCCACTGAGCCACACCAGCTGGAATGAGAAAGTTGGGTTTTATCTTTTTGGATAAAAATGGAGAGAACTAGGGGAGAAGGATTGCTGAGAAAGCTTCCTCAGCTGCTCGCATAGACCCTGCCTTCCGAGCAAAAAATGTTGGAGCCATTTAATTCAGAATAAAAAAAGTTTTCACTCCGAGGGAAATAAAACATGAAAACAAAACAAAACAAACAAACAAAACACCACCAACAACAAGCCTCGCCCTGGTGACTGTACCGCTCACACAACGACACATAGTGGCCCCTCCCGCACCTTAGAGCAGCGGTTCTCAACCTTTGGGCCGCGACCCCTTTGGGGGTCGAACGACCCTTTCACAGGGGCCGCCTAAGACCATCGGAAAACACATCTATCATTACATATTGTTTTTGTGATTCATCGCTATGCTTTAATGATGTTCCATTTGTAACAATGAAATCGGGGGTCACCACAACAGGAGGAACTGTATGAAAGGGTCGCGGCGTTAGGAAGGTTGAGAACCACCGCCTTAGAGTGACAAGGTCAGGTATCTCAAGAATAACGAACGAGCAAGAGGAGCCATAAATGTCGCACGGGACCGTGACTCCGGCGGTGGCGACAGCCTGAGTCTAGGTGCCCAGACAGAGCCCATAAAACGGCCTGAAAAGACAGGGTGGCGGTTGAGAGCCGCACCGTCCTGTGGGCCTGGGGGCTCGGACTCCCCACGACTTAGAGACGGAGGAGAGAACGCGTGTGGGTGCAGGAGCCAATGCACGCCCAGCGCCAACTCCGGTAGGAAAGAGAGAGAGGCCAGAATGTGGACGCCCAGAGGCCAGTCCCCAGGGGACATGGGTAAGATCTGCAGGGAAGGCAGGCGCGGTGGTAACTCAGGCCGCGCGTATCAGCGTGGGAGCTCTCAGCTGGACGGCAGTCCCGGTGGCTAGCACAGCACCAGGGCTTTGGAAATCATCTGCTCCTTGGGTTTAATTCAAAGTGGACCACGCCCCATGCAGCTGAGATGCCAGGAATGGATTCATCTCGTGTGAAAAAATAACCCCAGCCCGGCCGGCGTGGCTCAGTGGTTGAGCCTCGACCTATGAACCAGGAGGTCACGGTTCGATTCCCGGTCAGGGCACATGCCCGGGTTGCAGGCTCCATCCCCAGTGTGGGGCATGCAGGAGGCAGCCGATCCATGATTCTCTCTCACCATGGATGTTTCTCTGTCTCTCTCCCTCCCCCTTCCTCTCTGAAATTAATAAAAATACATTAAAAAACTACATGTTAACGGCAACCAAAAGAATAATTTGTAGAGTCTGGCCATTTTTGTAGTACAGATGTACATGTTAGCACGCATTAAAATCACAGCAGTATTTGTTATGTGATTAGCGTTCATTAAAATGTATCCACTGATACTAATAACTAGATGAGCATTTAATTAATAGACTAAATCTGTTCCCATTAGTTACATTAAAAGTGAGAAGGAAATTAGTCCTATTAGGAGCGTAATTACTGGCGACTTGAAGAAGCCCACGTCGCTGATACAATAGTGGAGCGTGGGCGCTCCAGCGTCACCATATATGGTCATGTTTACGCCACCAGAACAGCTAATTAATGAGCAGTGAGCAACCGCCGCTTGATCACCATATGGCCAAAGTGATTGCGTTATTTCAAGGGGCCAAGACAGTGTGAAGAGCCATTTCGCTCTCCCCGTTTCGTTCGTCGGCTCAAACCTTGTGTACGAACTCGGTCAATAACGCAGTCAACGGGCTCTCCGACTTCCGACTCAAGCTTGAGGTGCTATCTACCTGTTCTGGGGGGGGGGGGGGAAATAGGAACCCTAAATGCCGTAAATGCTCCGTTCTTTCTACCCACGTGCAGAGCGTGGCTGCCTTCCACACGTGTGTGCCAAGGGTGCTGCCTCTCTGCCTGGGGAGTGAGGCATGTCCAAATGCAAGCATATGCTCGGGGTACACGGAGCTCCACAAACACTCCGGATGCAACGTTCTCTAGGTTGGAAAACGAGTAGGACTCTCCATAAGAGAACCACCCGGAAGCAGGAGAATTGGAGAGGAAGGGAGAGGGAGAGGGAGAGAGAGAGAGAGAGAAACATCCATGATGAGAGAAAATCATGGATCGGCTGCCTCCTGCATGACCTCTACTGGGGATGGAGCCCACAACCCGGGCCTGTGCCCTGACCGGGAATGGAACCGTGACCTCCTGGTTCCTAGGTCGACGCTCAACCACTGAGCCACGCTGGCCGGGCTCAACACATCTCTTACCACAGCTCCAAGTCTCATCTTGAAAATGTGGCCAGGGAACGAAATAATTGCTCGAATCGTTTCATCAGCGGTCTTTTCTAGGCGGCGTGGGTCGTGCTGCGGGCCCACATCCAAGATGGTCTCTGCGTCCTTCTACCTGCCCCCCCTCTTGCCCAATCAGGATGATTCCCTCCTGGGGGTCCCTCCCTACAGTACGTTGTCTGTAAATCTCTTAGCGACCTCGGCCCAGGAGAGAGTAAATTTCTGTGTGTCTAGGATCCGTCTCTGCTTACCACATTGGAAACGGCTCAAGAGCAGCCGCTAATGTGTTTTCACCCATGATGCTTAACACAGCGCCTGGCATAGAGCATCTACCGAACAGATGTTTACCAGGGCAGACACAGACAGACGGAAGCACGCCAAACGCCGACGCAACAGCAAACGGCTTCAGAGAAATCACATGAAGGCACATGCACACACAGCGTGCGTTACTCTCTCTGCAAACTTGAATGCCCTGGGATGAGTCTATCTTGCCCTCAAGCCCAGGGAACAAACTGGCCCCATGACCACGTTCAGTGCTTTCGAGATGTTTGCTTCGATGGCAGCGTAGACGGTGTGTCCCTGCCCGTGTTCTCTCATCGGGGAATGATTCTCACATTGTTTTAGACACAGTGGTTCTCAACCCTCTGGCCCTTTCAATACAGCTCCTCATGTGGTGACCCAACCATACAATTATTTTCGCGGCTAATTCCTAACTGTCATGTGGCTACGGTGATGAGTCGTCATGCAAATATCTGATAAGCAGGATGGTCTCAGGCGACCCCTGTGAAAGGGTCGTTCGACCGCCAGAGGGGTCGCAGCCCACGGGTTGAGAACCGCTGTTTTAGAAGCTGTGACTAGTGATGGCTTGTAGACCCTTTCTTCACAAGGGTCCTTAGGTCCGTCTGTCTCCTTCGGAGATTTCATCACGGCTTGGCTGGGTCCCAGTGGGAGACAAGCTGGGCTACGTCCTCCTTCCCTGTCCTCAAGGTCGTAGGTTCGACCGTGTGGTGCGGTCAGGATCACCGTACTCACCTCTCACCGTCTCTGTGGCATCCAGAGCAGAGAGCTCCCCACCCCAGCTCGAGACCCAGGCGGCCTCACTCAGTCTTATTGTCTCCTGTGCAAATATCTATAGACTAGAGGCCTGGTGCACGAAAATTCATGCACTGGAGGGGGGGGAGGGTCCCTCAGCCCGACCTGCACCTTCTCACCGTCTCTGTGGCATCCAGAGCAGAGAGCTCCCCACCTCAGCTCGAGACCCAGGCGGCCTCACTCAGGCTTGTTGTCTCCTGTGCAAATATCTATAGACTAGAGGCCTGGTGCACAAATATTCGTGCATTGGAGGGGGCGTCCCTCAGCCCGACCTGCGCCCTCTCACCGTCTCTGTGGCATCCAGAGCAGAGAGCTCCCCACCCCAGCTCGAGACCCAGGCGGCCTCCCTCAGTCTCCTTTTCTCCTGTGCAAATATCTACCGACGGACGTTGGCTGTAGACCCTCCCAGCAAATCTTACTCTAAGACTCGGACTTAACGCGACCGTGATCCCCCATGCCCCGAACTAGGGGTACAGGAAGGAGTTCGGGGACTTGGTCTGGGCCAGGTCATGCCTTTCCAACGCTCGGACTTCCTTCTCCTGGGTGTTCGCTCACCAGACCCGTGGGATCTGTTCACCAGTGTCCGCATGACAATGGTGTGGCCTGAGCCTCCTCCCTGGTATCTGCCCGAGTTGGGTTCATGAGGAGAAACAGACATCGGTGTCTCTAAGCTCCAGGCAGGTCCCGCTTTGAGAAGGGGCCTTGAGAGACTGTGATCCTCAAACGCGTGTGGAATTCTCGGGGGCGTAGCTCAACATACAAGGGGTGGGGAGGGAGGGGAGTCAAAGAACGACTCCCGTTGGATAAGAGGATAATACGATTTGAATAATTCCCAATGATTCCCTGGAATAATATAATTAACAGATGGAACTGTGCTTGCATTTCCTGAATCAATATTTTTTGAAACGGTCTCACAAGCCTTTATTTTTTGCATTATGTGCTACTCGAGGCTGGTCAGACGTTGACTATTCAGCGATAATGGGGCCTGTGGTGCAGGATGGCTATTTTGCTGGAAGTCATGTTGGGTTTTGTGTTTTGTTTTGTTTTTAACAGCCCTCCCGTATTTAAATAGGCTCGCGTATCTGATACTAGCCTTGCTTTATATTCTTTTTACTTTACTTTTTTTTTTTTTAATGGAAATGATGTAAAGAGAACTTCGTAGGCTAAATTACAAGGCGACGTTGTGCCAGGCTATCTTTTCGGTCTCACCAAATTTATCCTAAACAGGCACCATCTATAACCACGTCGACTCTGTGGGATCTTTTAAAAAAAAGAAAGGGACGGAATCTAATTCGAGCTCTGGCTCAACCTCTGAAAGAAAATGTGGGAAAACCAGGAGTATGGCCATTAAACTGGAGCCTGAACTTCAGCTGGGAAACATGGGTTCCTACCAAGGAAATATCAAAACTGCAAGCAAGCAGATGCCATGTAATCTAAGTAGTTTCAATGTCGTGATTAAAAAAAAAAATAAAGGAGGAAGGGAGAATGGAAAAGATGATGAAGGCCTTTCCAGAGAAAGAGGGAGGTCCCCCAGCTTTTATTGTCTTTGCCGTTAACACCGTGATGTTGCGCAACTATTTATTAAGCGAAAATATGCCTCCTGGCCCCGTGGCATGTAATTTCCCAGGTGAAATGGAATGTGGGCTGGAGGCCAAGACATTCATTTACTTCCTAAAATAGCAACTTCCCCCAAATCTCTACAACGAACTCTCAGGTCGTTTCCAAACAAGGGCCACGTTGGGACTAACTCAAGAAACTTCCTTCTTTCTCAGAAAAAACACGCTGGGTTATCTCGCACGGCTGGCAGGATCGACCTCGAAGGGGATATGAAAATGAACCCGCGTAGGGCTTCTTCTTTTAATAAAAATCCGGCCAAAGCAAATGACATAGTCGTGTGTTTCGATGCCTCTAACGAGCCGACGAATGGGGTAGAGCAGCACAGCACCCGTCGAAACAGGCCCAGGGTTCTTTCCTGAGCGTGTGGAGTGATGCTTAGGATTTGATGAAAATCGGTTTCTACAGCTCTTATTCATTTTTCCCAGGGTTGTCTTTTTGGGGAGGGGGGCAGCGTGGGCGGGTTGGGGGGGGGAGGGTGCATTTTCAAAGAGATTTGATCACCACATATCTGATTACTTTACCTTCCTCTCATGAGAATGCTATTTTGCAAGAGTCGGATCGTTGCTGTCCAGTTATCTATTGTGAGTCCTTTTCTTTACAAGGGGAAATGCATATTTTGCCAAAAGCAAATGGAAATCAAATAGCAAAGAGTATGTGGGTTTGGTATGAGGTTTGGTAGGTTCCAGAGGTACTCAAATACCATCCAGTGGCCATGCATTCCGACTCCCCGTCCTCAATGCGTCCCTCTGGACAATACCTGAGGGCGGGACCCACGCAGACCCCAGGAAAAGGGGGACACCCCGTCGGTCTGAATCAACGGAGCGCCTCGGGGGGGGGGGGTCTTTCACAGACTATCATTCTTCAAAATACTTGAAGACCCTTTACTGCGGGCCGGATACGGTTCTAAATACTTTACCCACGCTCCCTTCCATGTTCCTGCCAAGTTTGTGATGGAGATCCCATCACAGACCCATGTTATAGGCTGAAAAGTGTCGAGTTGCTCCGGGCCATCCATCTTGACAAGGCTGAGTTTTATACCCAGACAGTTGGGCCCCGGGAGCTGTGCTTCTCATCGTGTTGCTTCATCTGTGCTGGTTCGAGTTCTTAGATGAGGTAGTGACGCCCACGTTGGCTTCTGCAGAGATGGAGGGGCAGGGGTAGTGACGCCCACGTTGGCTCCTGCAGAGATGGAGGGGCAGGGGGAGGGAGGCTCATGGCTTCGACTCAGCAACGAGGAGATGCTCGTTGGGCCCGAGGGATGCTCACGCGTGGAGAGTGAGTCCGGAGAAGATGCGTGGCATGGGCTCCGTGCCATCAGGACCCCCGAGTCCACGGGAGCCGCCTCACCTTCACACGCACACCTGGCCCTGGGGGCACCTGCTCTCCGACCCGTGGTTTATGCCGCTGCCCGTCATTGGGGGGGCAGGCATCCCGACTTGCCCCAAGTATCGCCCACTTTAGGAATCTAGCAGGTCCCCTCTCATCTTCTCACTCTCGACTTTCTAACACGTCTGCTTCTCTGATCACTTTTTAAAATATTAATTTTATTGATGTCAGAGAGGAAGGGAGAAGGACAGAGGGAGAGAAACAGCCATGATGAGAGAGAATCATGGATCGGCTGCCTCCTACACGCTCCCGACTGGGGATGGAGCCCACAACCTGAGCCCATGTGCCCTGACCGGGAATCGAACCGTGACCTCCTGGTTCATAGGTTGACACTCAACCACTGAGCCACGCCGGCTGTTTCTTTATCGTTTAGACAGGGTTTCTTTCTTTTACTTTTGCAATCTCCGAGGTTTTATGATAGGGCACATGTTCTGACAGAACCTTCCCTAGTTCTGTGCAGCATATGAAAGCAGTGAGAACTGGAAGGAAAAAAAATACACGGTGATGTGAACTCCAGATGAATTCTGTGTTATTTTGGATGAAGCTCAAATGGTTAAAATTAAAAACTTGAAATAAAATTAAAAACTTGACCTGTAGGTATACAAGGAATTGCTTCCATCATTCATAATGTTTTGTTTTTTTCCTAAATGGAAAACAAAATTACACGATAGAGAAACATTTGAAATATGTTGGACGTATACTGGGCCAATGGAAGAACATGACCATACAATGAAACATAATTGTCTCTAATACTTTTTCTCCACACACTGGCTACCACAATCATATTCCCCATTTTCACGATAATAGAATCCCTATGAAGAATAATAATTTAGAAGAAGAAGAAGAAGAAGAAGAAGAAGAAGAAGAAGAAGAAGAAGAAGAAGAAGAAGAAGAAGAAGAAGAAGAAGAAGGAGAAGAAGAAGGCTGGAGAATCCGAGACTTGGATAAATGAACGTTAGTTTTGGTGGGTGAGTCTTTTCCTTGTTTCCATACATCGGGGCGATCATTTTCTCAGCCCTCGCATTGTCCAGGGAATTCAAAATTCGCCTTTTCTTCGGGGGATTTTGTATGAAATCAATATCCACTTTGACTTCCTTTGCTGGGGGTTGGCGGACCGGGGAGCACTATCCCTCTTCCCTCCCCAGGCTTGGGTCCTGCCTGATGCATTTTTCTTCGTCCCTCCTTCCCGCATCTGAACCGGGGCCACCCCAAACAGAGCGAGCTCCCCCACTTCCAAGAAGAACAGCGAGCCATGGGCGGCCACGCCATCGCCATAGATGGCTCCTTCTGCCGCCTCCTTCCCGGCCTCGCCCCTCGGCGGCCAAGGTCAACTCGAGGTGTCCGCGCTCTTTCTCGTGAGAACGTGTAAGCGTTTATTTATGGTTCTCGCTTAATGCGTTCCACATTACCAAAGGCCAAGAGGACAGCCGTTCCCTACAAATTTCAGATTTCCTGAGAAGCAGGGAGGTGGCGAGGAGGAGGGAGAGCCGGCTTGGCAGTTAACCGTGTTTTAAAATATTTCTCGAAAGGGGGCCCCCTGAGGAGCCGTCCATTAAACTCCCACCATTTTTTGCTGTGAGAAGTGGATGCTTTTTCTGGCTGGAGACGGATGTGTTTCTTAAATGATCTCACAGGTCAAAGGGGAAAAAAAGGAGAGAGGGGAGAAAAAAAGAAAAGAAAAAAAAGAAAGAAAGAACTGTTTAAATGTTTGCACGACTACCCATGGCGGAATGGTTCATAATAAAGAGACATGTTTTTGGTCTTTTTTACAGAAAGCGTGACCTCTGAATGGGTTTTCTCAATATTCTAAGAAGACCGAGACGGGACCTCTGGTCTATGTCACGAATTTCCCCCCTTGTTTGCATGCACTTGGTTTTGGGAGGTGGGGAGGGGGGCGCGTCACGGTCCTGGGAGTGCACTGACATCTTTGAAAAAAAAAGCACAAAATAAATTCTGTTCGCCGGGCGGGTGATGGTTCAAGGTCACCCCTCCGTCGTCTTTCTCTGGGTTGTTGGAATTAGCCGCTGCTCCTGGGGGCCGAGCTGTGAGTGGCTCTCTCCGGACGGGGCACATTTCGGGGAGTGTCAGGAGATATTACAGGGCGACGAACGGCGCCCAATGGCAACGCCGCGTTCCCAGCAGATGTCCCGTAATTACTGTGTTTAAGGAGTCTCTGGCGCGCACTCAAATTACAGCTTTCGCGGCGTCTGCCTTCAGAAGTCATATTTGGAATTTATTCCGCGTCGTCGTCTCCTGCCCTCTCCCTTTTGTTCCGATTCTGCCACTTATGCTCTGACTTGTGGGGCGTCTTTCTGGGAATTAAAATAAGTCAGCAGATGGTAGGCAGGCGAGGTGTTTGCAGAGCAGGCAAGAGGGTGGCAGAGCTATTTAAAATGACGATGGACACGGAATTTCTACTGCTATCGGTGACCGGTGACTCCGTCCTTCATTTCTGGGGTGCAGATGCTTTCGCGCCTCAAATAGTTCGCAACCCAGCGCTGGTGAAAGCGTTATCCCAGCCGATTCATACTCTGCAGGGCGGTCAAGATCCCTCAGGAATTGCATCTAGAATTCCGTATCACTTCCTGATTTTTATTTGTTTTTTTTATTTCATGTTTAAAATATTTGTAAATTGATTTCAGAGAGAAAGGGAGAGGGAGGGAGAGAGAGACATCAACGATGACAGAGAATCATGGATCGGCTGCTTCCTGCACACCCCACACTGGGGATGGAGCCCACAACCCGGGCATGTGCCCTGACTGGGAATCAAACGGTGACCTCCTGGTTCATAGGTCGATGCTCAACCACTGAGCCACACCGGCCGGGCAAAAGGAATATACTTTTTATAGTTAATGTACTGGTGGGTAGACAATAAATGCTATTTGACAGAAGAAAAATATTATCTTTTCAATATTTTGAAATACGACTCGGTGTGAATTTATATTTTTATAACACATCTCATTTTCATTTCTCCAGAAAAGTTAATTGTCTCAAATTTAGAATTTGCTACGGTTCTACGGGAGCCTTCTGTTTGGCAAAATTATTGGAAACCTATTCTCTTTGGATCTTCATTTCCAATGTTGATTTTTTTTAAAAAAAAAAATTGCAAAAGCTACCAAAACAGGGGCTTTTATGTAAACCTCAGGGGTTGTCGAGGACAGAAAAGGGACAAGAAGGAATGAATTTACAAGATTCACAGACAGGAAATGACACGTTGCCTCAGCAGGGTACAGGCTGTTCGGAGCTGTGTGGGTCCCTGTGAAAATGTTGACTCAGTAGATGCGGCGAGTCTCCCCCCCACCCCCAGTCCCCCCCGCCCAGCCCCTACCCCAGCCAGCCACGTGCAACCTGAAACTTTTAGGAGGAGATGAGTGGGGTTTGGGGCTACTTTCACAAAAAGCAAAGTCATCACCCTTTTAATATCGCATCTACGGCTTTCTGTATTCAAAGTGCAGAGCGACAGCTAGGAGCAGCAAGACGGACACCAGTTAGCTGACTCCCGTAGACCAGGCGGGGAGAGAGACGTCTGTTGTTTTAGAAAAGTACAGGCTGGTCTGACGGGCAACCGCCTGGCGTTGGCCTCCTTCTCTGCCCTCCGGCCAAAGGCAACACGGGAGATCGTAAGGAGGAGAAGACCAAAGTACAGAACAGAGTGGACGTGTTAGAATTTTGCTAATCGTCTCTAAGAACTCTGTTTCTTCTCGCAACGTCTAAAGAAGGGTGTCGATTCAGTTCCTGGAGTTTGGGACACAGTGAGATATTTCAAAAAGCAGGGAAGGAAACGGAGGTAGCAGAACTGAGTTAGAAAACACACAGCTCTTCAGATTCAGCGCGGCCGGCGTGGCTCAGTGGTTGAGCGTCGACCTAGGAACCAGGAGGTCACGGTTAGATTCCCGGTCAGGGCATAGGCCCAGGTTTCGGGCTCCATCCCCAGTGTGGGGCGTGCAGGAGGCAGCCCGATCCAGGATTCTCTCTCATCATGATGCTTCTATCTCTCTCTCCCTCTCCCTTCCTCTCTGAATCAATCCATATATATAAAAGCCAAGCGACCAGAACGACGGGAACGTCCGGTCACTATCATGCCCACTGTGGCAGCCAACTGGCCCAATCGGCACCCTAACTGCCTGAGGCCCTCCCCCAGGGCGGCCCCGCCCCTGATCATCCCCCCATGCCAATTGGGGGCGGGGCCAGCCAGCCAAACTCCCACGTCCCCTCAAACCCCCTCCCCCACTGTCCCAGCCCCGATCGGCTCCCATTGGGGCGGGCCCGCCGGAATGACTCAGTAGATGAGGCGAGTCTCCCCCCACCCCCCAGTCCACCCCCCCAGCCCCTCCCCCAGCCAGCCACGTGCAACCTGAAACTTTTAGGAGGAGATGAGTGGGGTTTCGGGCTACTTTCACAAAATGCAAAGTCATCACCCTTTTAATATCGCATCTACGGCTTTCTTTAGTCAAAGTGCAGAGCGACAGCTGGGAACAGCAAGACGGACACCAGTTAGCTGACTCATCTGTGCACACATTTGTGCACTGGGCCTCTAGTAAACATATATTTTAAAAAAGAAACAGCTCTGAAGGCTCAAACCTGCCTTCCACCATGCTATGTTAAAATATTAAATTATCAAATATTCAGAGGCGACCGGATTCTAGAAGGAATATCCAAGGAGGAGCTGGATTGCACATCAGTAATAAAATGATGGGAATGGCCTTCAGGTCCATTTTGGGGACGGATTCGAAGAGCAAGGATCAGAGAGGGAGGCTTGGGAGGGGTTTTCTTTGAAAGGACAGGGCTGTGGTTGGTCCTATTACGGATCTGAGACGGCGAAAGAGGTTCCATATGGTCGCACGGCGGTAATTAAAGGCTGTTCGTACGGTGTCTCTACTTAGCTCTGGCCCCGTCACCATAATTACCGTCGGACGAAGGAGAACCTTCGTTTTCCTCCAGCCCAACCCTATCATTTCGCAGCTGAAGAAACTGAGGTTCCCTCGGATGCGTTTGCTCAGCCGAGGGCACTGGCGAGTTGGCGGCGGGAGGAGAACGGAGCCCACATTTCCTGCCCCTCAGAGGGGTCCCCGGGCCCTTCCACCGCTTGGCCCCTCCTTGTAATGACAACGGCCGACACTGTAAGCCTTTGGTGGACACTTACCATGTCGTTGTTTTCCCTACAATGACAGCTCGAAGGTTTATAATCAAGGTGGCGATGGTGGTGACCTGAATCCCTTTTTCCTTTTTTTTTTAAATTAAATATATTTTTATCGATTTCAGAGAGGAAGGGAGAGGGAGAGAGAGAGAGAAACATCAACAATGAGGGAGAATCATAGATCGGCTGCCTCCTGCACGCCCCACACTGGGGATCGAGCCTGCAACCCGGGCCTGTGCCCTGACCGGGAATCCAACCGTGACCTCCTGGTTCATCAGTCAACGCTCAACCACTGGGCCACAAATGCTCCCAGTACTTGTAGTTACTGCCCGGATGCACTCCTGTGCCTTTAAGCGTGCCTCTCGGTCTTTAGCTGTGGGTCGTCTCTGATGGGCTAACGTGTTGCATCCACGGTGGAAAGTCAGAGTAACTTCCGAGAGCCCCTTGGACAGGAGTGGGCTTCCGGGGAGCAGCTCCGTGGGAAAACTAGCCGACACGATGGACGGTTCGCCCGACACAGAGCTGAGTAATCTAAGCGCGGTGAGTCCCATCTCCCCTCACACCGCGCTCCCGACGGCGCACCGAGTACCACGCCCTTAGAGGGGACGAACGGCGGCCTGTCTGCGAGCTGCCCGGACGGTGTCGGTCTCGACTGTCCCACAAGTCCACACGGGTCCCGTCCTGGGTGCCCTGGGGAGAGGCTGGGCGTCCTTCCCTCCGCCGCCTCTTCTTCTGCGTCCCTTGTGCCGGCGCCAGGCACGTGGCCCAGCCTGCACCTGCCCGGCCGGGGCGACAGCTGGTCACTCAGCAGGTGGCCGGTGACGGACCGGAGCCTGGCGTCACTCACAGGTTCCCCGCGGGCCTCCGGCTCTCAGCCGAGAGGCGATGGAAACCTCCCCGGTGTTGTTCTCCAGGGCTGAGCGGAGCGGCCAGGAAGCACTCCTGACGCTAGGATGTCGCTTTCTGGAGAGTAGGTCCCCGTCTTGGGGTAATTCGTCTCTCCTGACTTTGGCGATGAGAAAAGGATCTATTTTGAGTTCTCTCTCCCTGCACTGACCTTTCTCTCTCTCTCCAGAAACCATGCATCGCACCATCCAAACCAGGCAGGCTGGTGGGATTCGGCTCATCGGCACTGTTCCGGGGCCTCTGTCCTCCATGGCCAATTCCCACGTTCTCAGCTGACCTGCTTGACCTCCCATTCATGTCCACATCAACCACGTGGGCGATCCATCCATTTCATTTTCCTTTTTATTTTTTAAAATATATGTGTATTGATTTCAGAGAGGATGAGAGAAAGAGAGAAACGTTAATGATGAGAGAGAATCATGGATGGGCTGCCTCCTGCACGCCCCTTACTGAGGATCGAGCCCGAAACCCAGGCGTGGTGCCCTCGACTGGCATCCAGCCCTGGCCTCCCGGTTCCTCAAAAAGACCTCCCTCGGAAAAACGCATCAGACGGGTTGAAGTGATTTCTCGTCAGATGTTAGGCCTCGCTGCACTCATTCAGGAAAGACGGGGGGTGATAGACTGCAATCAGTTACTCTCATCTCAACCCTCAATCGGTTCGTTAGAGGCAAGGGCACTCACGCCTATGTCATTTGCCTGGAGTGGAAGGTTATTAAAAGAAGAAGTGAGACGCGGGTTCATTTTCATAGCCATCGGAGGCAGTTTGAGCCAACAGCAGGAGATATTCCGAAATGAAAATTCTCAGAAAGAAGGAAATTTCTAGATTTATCAAAAAATACCCTTCTACAAATAATCAAAGTGAGAGTCGGGGATAGAGTAAAGGCAGAAGAGCCTTGATCAGTAAGTAAATTAATGTCCCGTCC
>NW_005872277.1:48788-58123 GCF_000147115.1 Myotis lucifugus | reverse complement strand
CTCAACCACTGAGCCACACCAGCCGGGCTCTGGTGATTTCCTGATAGAGGTCTGGTCACGGTGTACTCATTTGTGTATTCCGGGGTGTGATAGACTCCAATCAGTTACTCTCATCTCAAACCACAAGGTGTATTTCCTCCCCAAGCGCACTCACACCTCCTGTCTCTACCAGGAGTTGAAGGTTCATTCATAGCTCAGTGAGAACCACGTGTTTATTCGTAGCCATCGGGACCATTATGAGCCAACAGCAGTCCAAATTCTGAAATGAAAAATCACATTTTTTTTGAAAATAATATTTTTATCAAAAAATACCCTTCTACAAATAGTCAAAGTGTGTGTCGGGGATATGCTAAAATCATGTGAGCACTGAGCAGTATTTGAAGTGTAACCCCGTCCGTGAAATCGCATGCATACCCCAACTAAACACACAAGGGAGATAGACTTAAGATGTTCAGAATATAACATCTTGAAATAAAAATTTTTTAAAAAAACATAATAAGCCAAAACCGGTTTGGCTCGGTGGATAGAGCGTCAGCCTGCGGACTGAAGGGTCCCAGGTTCGATTCCGGTCAAGGGCATGTACCTGGGTTGTGGGCACATCCCCAGTAGGAGGTGTGCAGGAGGCAGCTGGTCGATGTTTCTCTCTCATCGATGTTTCTCTCTATCCCTCTCCCTTCCTCTGTAAAAAATCAATAAAATATATTTTTTAAAAAAAATAATAAATTTTAGTGATGTCAAGACAAGTGAGCACGAAGAAACACATGGATGTGTTCTTACTTATAGGAGCGGTGGCTCGTTTGTCCTGTAGAATTGATAGGTGACTTGCATATAGAACCTTATTCAACTGGCCCAGATCTTTCAAAGTTCGCATTAGAATGTCCCTTTCAAAGCTGGAGAGACAGATGCTCCGTGACGGTCATGAAGTTCCTCAAATGCAGAGACGTGGAAAGTGGCTGCCCTGGCCGGTGTGGCTCCGTGGATAGAGCGTGGGCCTGCGGACTGAAGGGTCCCAGGTTCGATTCCAGTCAAGGGCACATGCCCGGGTTGCAGGCTAGAGGTCTCTCTCTCTCTCTCTCAAATGAATAAAAACATTTTTTTAAAAAAGGGAACCCATGAAATAGCAAGAAGATGGAAAGCATGCGCACAAGGGCTCTTTGTGGGTGCGTATGGCCTCAAGTTCGAGGTCCCAGGTCAGGGTGTTTGCCTTTGAGATTCGTACCCAAGTCACGGTCCCTGAATCGCGTGAGCAAATCCCCAGTGTATTGAAAAACACCACAGATGTGGGTCAAGAGCCTCGGCCGCTCCCGGTCTGTTTGGTCTAGGCCCGTGGTCGGCAAACCGCGGCTCGCGAGCCACATGCGGCTCTTTGGCCCCTTGAGTGTGGCTCTTCCACAAAATACCACGTGCGGGCGCGCACGTACAGTGCGATTGAAACTTCGTGGCCCGTGCGCGGAAGTCGGTATTTTGTGGAAGAGCCACACTGAAGGGACCCAAGAGCCACATGTGGCTCGAGAGCCGCGGTTTGCCGAGCCGCCGCAGTTTGCTGACCACGGGTCTAGGCCATCCGGACAGTTGGGCGAAGCTCACGGAAATTTCAGAATTAATCCGCGAAAGCGAAGCAGCGCTTAGCAAGTGAACAACACACACACACATACACACACACACACACACAACGGCAACTCTGATACTTATTCTAAATAGTTGCATGTATTCGATTTTTAGTATGTGTTACATAAACATCCACCACATAACATGGGTATAAAATAGCATTTTTATTAGGTTCCACATAAATATTTCCATTTCAAGGCGTTCGGTGCTCAAGTGTGGCCTGCGTGTTTGAGTTTCCTTGGTGTAAACTTTCTTTTGGTTGTTGTTGTTAACACTCACCCGAGGACATTTCTCCATTGATTTTTAGGGAGAGTGGGAGAGAGAGGGAGAGACAGAGAGAAACATCGACGTGAGAGAAACACATCGATGGGTTGCCTCCTGCACCCGCCCCAACCAGGGCCTGGGCCGGGGAGAAGCCTGTAACTCAGGTACATGCCCTTGACCGGAATCGAACCCGGGACCCTTCAGCCCACAGGCCGACGCTCTATCCACTGAGCCAACCCGGCTGGGGCTAAACTTTCTTTTTCTAACCTCCCCCGAAACTCATCTAGCTCTTCCATAGGATGAAGGGCCGGGGAGGGTGGTGTTGACTCTCAACACCTTTCCGGGCCAGATGTGTGGTCCTGTGACTTGCAGAATGCACCCCGAGGGGCCCTTGTCCCTTGAGAGCCTCCCCACCCCTCTCCCTGTCCCCACCGTGTCTCGCTCACCAGCTGAGCCCTGCACATTCTGGGGCTGGGGAGGGGCTCTGTGCAAACGCCTCAGCTGCAGCTGGCCATGGGCTCTCGGGGCGGGGGGCGGGGCGCGGGGGTTAGGGGGGTGCCTGCGCTTCCTGTGTGGGGAGGCAGCTTGGCCCTAACGACGGTTTCCCATCAGCACCGCAGAGACCTACCTGCCTAACCACTGGTTCAACGGCCCCCTCACCACTTCCACCTCCTCCGGGTCACCGCGCCCCGAAGGAGGCCCACCCCCATCCGATAGCATCTCTCGGGAGGTCCACTTTGATGTTCATCTCTCATTGGGGGGCGGAGGGGGGGCTGCAACTGTCAACCGTGAGCAGCTGATGCCCAAGACGAAAACAAACTCTCTCCGCTCTCCAAGGCCCGGCGAGGTGGCCGGTTGGGTGGCTCCTTTGGGAAACAGAACTCCTCAGATTTCTGTTTTTTAAATAAAAAGTGAACCTTTTGGCGACTGATCTCTTGGCTAACCCGAATCGAAGTTCAGTATCACTAGGTTCTAAGAATCATGCGTTTTGTGGATGAACGCATTCTTTTTCCGTAGCAACTGGAGACCTGCGGGTAGAGGTAGGTGGACACACGTGAAGGCATAGCCAGCGGTTCTCAACCTTCTGGCCCTTTCAATACAGCTCCTCATGTGGTGACCCAACCATACAATTATTTTCATTGCTACTTCCTAACTGTCATGTTGCTACTGTGATGAATCGTCATGGAAATATCTGATATGCAGGATGGTCTTAGGCGACCCCTGTGAAAGGGGCGTTCGACCGCCAAAGGGGTCGCGACCCACAGGTTGAGAACCGCTGGTCTAGACTGCCATTTTCCGTAAGAGAATTCTGATGCCTTTATTTTAGAAAAGCAAGGCCTGTGGACATGTACCCCAATGGCCACCTAAAAACGAAATTGCTAACCGAATAAACAGATGACTGCCATGAGGCCTCTGTGCTCATTAGGGATATTTTAATTTTAATTCCTTATAAGGAGCATTTTAAACAGTCCTTGGGCTCTGTCATTATTTTATCTGTGACTTTTTCAAATGCATACTTTGAGCCCTAGCCGGTTTGGCTCAGTGACTAGAGCATCGGCCTGCGGACTGAAGGGTCCCAGGTTCGATTCCCGGTCAAGGGCACATGCCCGGGTTGTGGGCTCGATCCCCAGTTGGGGGTATGCAGGAGGCAGCCGATCAATGATTCCCTCTCATCATGGATGTTTCTATCTCTCTCTCCCCCTCCCTTCCTCTCTGAGATCAAAAAAATATATTAAAAAAATAATAGTTGATGATTCAAAACAGATATGGCTCAAACCTCCCCCTTCCCCCCAAGACGCACACACTGATGAGGAGCATAATGGTATGTGCACCCTAAGAAGAGTCCGCGAATGTAGCTGCCCTCAGCCTCAGAAAGATTCACTCCTGAGTCTGTTCATGGACGCACCGCGCCCAAGACTCCACTGCCTGATAAACTCGGGAATTTCTCGCCGAAATAAAAGCCAGCAGGGCCCCGGGAAGACCTTAATTTGTTAACACTGAGAACATTCCAGAGCGGCCTATAACCCAGACCGCTCCCAGCGCCTCCGAAAACTATAAAAGCTGCTTGGGCTCCACTGATCTTTCCAGACACGACTACAGACGGTCACACAGGGAGGGGCTCACGTAGGTTTACAGCTGTGAGTAGGCGAAACACGGAGTGCTCTTGTATTGTGATGTATGCTCATGTTACTGTAATATTTTCTTTTTAAAAAATATAGTTTTATTGATTTTCAGAGAGGAAGGAAGAGGGAGAGAGAGAGAGAAACATCCATGATGAGAGAGCATCATGGGTCGGCTGCCTCCTGCACGCCCCACACTGGGGATCGCGCCGGCAACCCGGGCCTGTGCCCTGACCTCCTGGTTCCTAGGTTGATGCTCAACCACTGAGCCACGCCGGCTGGGCTCACTCGTTATTTAAAACCAGAATTCCGCCTGAGAGTCCAACTCGCTTGTTTTCACACCATCCGTTTGCTTCCCGGCGGTCGTTAGAAAACAGAGAGATGCAGCGACATCTCATTGCCCCGGAACGGAATTGTCAAGGCCGTTTGCCATTCTTCTGAAAGAGGGAGAGAGGCAATATTTCTTCCTGAACTGTCTGCACAAAGTACTATACATTTTTTTTTAGGCCTCAAAGTCCTATTTTTATTACGTTAAAGTTTGCCGTAACCGTCACTTTCCTTGCTTGCACCTTCTCCTTGCTGATAATGTCCAAGGCACTTGGGGCGGCAGCCATGACAAGCAGAATACGTTTTCAAAGAAAGGGACCACACCCTCGCCAGGTTGGCTCAGTGGATAGAGCATCGGCCTGCGGACGGAAGGGTCCCGGGTTCGGTTCCAGTCAAGGGCACATGCCTGGGTTGTGAGTTCGATCCCTAGTAGGGGGCGTGCAGGAGGCAGCCGATCCATGATGCTCTCTCATCATTGATGTTTCTATCTCTCTCTCTCTCTCCCTTCCTCTCTGAAACCCATAAAATATATTTTAAAAAAAAGAAAAGAAAGGAACCACTTACAGTCCCATCCTGAGAAGTTTGCCTTGAGACGAGGCTCACGGGACAAGACCGCCTTTAGATAATAACAGCGGCCCCTTCATTAGGGAAATGAAGTCAATTCTCCTTCGCTTTCCCAGACGCTGCCATTACCGTCATCCTGTTTGGATAATGAGTCCGACCAGGTATTCTCCTCTTTGATGCTAACCGCTCTCCCCGGAGAAGGGGCCCGCGGGGAAGCAATCTCTGCAATCCGCATTTCCTACGCCGGGACCGCGGGCAACCCGGGCACCCCAGGCCCTTAAAATCATTCAGTCCGATAATGGCTGTTTGTGTGGAGTTCAGAAGGTTGTGAAATGGACTCCAGATGTCTGAATCGTCCGCGTTCACATCAGCAGGAAGCCGATCAAATAGACATGCACAGGGCAGGGCCCGCATAGCTTACAGCCTTGAGTCCGAGAAAACACAGAGCTGATTCTTGCGGTTGTTGATTACTGTATTAGTTTCCATACAAAACTGCTGTGAGCCTACGTTTGCCCCCACCCTGTGGTCTTTTCTTTCTTTTTTAAATATATATATTTTTTTATTGATTTCAGAGAGGAAAGGGAGAGAGAGAGAGAGAAACATCAATGACGAGTGGAGAATCATGGGATTGGCTGCCTCCTGCACGCCCCCCACTGGGGATCGAGCCTACAACCCTGGGCATGTGTCCTGAACCGTGACCTCCTGGTTCATAGGTCAACCACTGAGTCACACCGGCCACAAATGGTGGTGAAACCACTGAGCATCCACATGCAAAAAAAAAAAATCTAAATGTACTCAAAATGGACACAAAATGTACCCCCAAGATGAACTCAAAATGCCTTGTAACCTAACGTAAAACCATACACCTGGAAAACAACTCAAGAGAATGCCTGGATGACCTTGGATGTGGCAATGACTTTGTAGATAACCACACGGAGACAGGACTCATGAAAGGAAGAATTCATACTGGATTTCATTAAAATTAAAAACAGCACGCCCTGATCGGTGTGGCTCAGTGGCTAGAGCGTCGGCCTGCGGACTGAAGGGTCCCGGGTTCGATTCCGGTCAAGGGCATGCACCTTGGTTGCGGGCACATCCCCAGTAGGGTGTGTGCAGGAGGCAGCTGATCGATGTTTCTCTCTCATCGATGTTTCTAACTTTCTATCCCTCTCCCTTTCTCTCTGTAAAAAATCAATAAAATATATTTTTTTAAAAAAAACAGCAGCTCTGCAAAAGACACGGTCAAGGAGAAGGAGAGGACAAGCCACAGACCCGGCGAACAATCTTGCAAAAGACACACCCAAAGGCAACACTGACTATTTTTTCCTGAGGAAGCACAGGTTTCCAAACCAGAGTACACAGACAACACAGGTGCCTTGGTCTCACACTGGGGATACGTCCTGATACACACACGATAAGTTAAAAACAGCCAAGTCGCCGGCCGGCGTGGTTGAGCGTCGACCTGTGACCCAGGAGGTCACGGTTCGATTCCCCGTCAGAGCACAGGCCCGGGTTGCGGGCTCGATTCCCAGTGTGGGGCGTGCAGGAGGCAGCCGATCCATGATTCTCTCTCATCATGGATGTTTCTACCTCTCTCTCCCTCTCCCTTCCTCTCTGAAATCAATAAAAATATATATATATTTTTGTCAAATAGCCAAGTCAAGACTGCATTTAATACACTTAACCTACCACACATCACAGCTGAGCTTAGCCGACCGTACACGGGCTCAAGGCACCGGACCAGCTACCGTTGGACGATGGCTCTTGAGTTTCAGCTCAGGTGTCAATAAATGCCTGCTCTGCTTCCCACTTGAAGGAAAAGACAAGGACGGACGTTTTGTAGACACGATGGGAAATGAAAACACAACATTCCGGAAATTCCGGCAACCCAGCCCCGAACCGGGGGGCAGGGGGTGGGTGTTGGCTGTCCGCCCTCGGGATCCCACACCTCACCGAGGCTCCCACGGTCCCGCTCCCCGGCCGTGGAATCTAGGCCGCCACCCCCCAATCACTTCTGAAATAAAATGATAGGGTTTTTCCCACTCTGTTCGTGACCGGAAGATTTTAAGGGGTTCGGTTCAATGGACAGAGTGTGAATGGAGGAATAGCCGGGACACTCCAGCTGTGTGTGGAACAATCGACAGCTTGAAAGAAAAACAGGAAATCCGACGGCCGGCCGGCCGCTGGCGTGTGGCATTGTTGTCACAAACAGGAAAGCTGTCGTCAGCCTGTGTGACCGGTGGGCGGTGGGCGGCCCGCCTCCCAGCTGCCCCCTTCCCGGCCTCACTCGGGGACCCGGGGGGTCCCACCCACACAGGATGGCCTGGCTCGTTGGGTTTCCAAAGCTCTCAACTGTTTCCAGGTAGATCTCACACATAAACATCATTATTTTTTAAGTTTGCGTTTATCACTTAGACACACACACAGAAAAAAACATTTAAAGCCACTCAAAATGCTACCTCCCCCTCCCTTCCTCTCTGAGATCAATAAAAAAAAAAAAGTATATAAAAAAATAATAGTTGATGATTCAAAATCTGGTCAAGGCCAGATACCTGGGTTGCAGGCTCGATCCCTGGCCCTGGTCGGGGCGCGTGGAGGAGGCAACCCATCGATGTATCTCTCTCTCTCACATCGATGTTTCTCTCTGTCTCTCCCCCTCCATTCCTCTCTCTCTAAAAATCAATGGAAAAAATATCCTCAAGTGAGGATTAACAATAATCACACACACACACACACACACACACACACACACACACACACACAAAACAAAACAACAACAACAAAAAAAACCATAGCCCTAACTGGTGTGGCTCAGTGGATAGAGCGTCGGCCTGCGGACTCAAGGGTCCCAGGTTCGATTCCAGTCAAGGGCATGGACCTTGGTTGCGGGCACATCCCCAGTAAGGGGTGTGCAGGAGGCAGCTGATCGGTGTTTTTCTCATCGATGTTTCTAACTCTCTATCCCTCTCCCTTCCTCTCTGTAAAAAAATCAATAAAATATATATATAAAACCTCAATGGAAAAGGAAGAAAATGGTCCCTGTCTTGCGTGCCAGTCGGGAGAAACGGCTTCATTCCAGCAGAGGCACGGCCACATGACCACATCGACTCCTTCGGCATCGGCTGGGCCGGGCCTCGCCTGCCCTCCATCCCGGAGACGGACCAGAGTCCCTTCGCCGGCCACGTTGCCGGAACAGCCACCCAGGCCAATGCGAGGCCCCAAATTAGTAGGAGGACTAACCAGAAGCCGGCCGGCGAGGCAACCTAACAATTTCCCAGCCCTCCCCACGCTATTTTTAAAATGTTTACAAGTAACGAGGCTCCTACTGCTGACCACACTCTGCCCCACGCCACTCGGGCCTACACGTCCCAACTTCCATTTATTTATTATTTTTTTTTATTTTTAAATATATTTTATTGATTTTTTTACAGAGAGGAAGGGAGAGGGATAGAGAGTTAGAAACATCGATGAGAGAGAAACATCGATCAGCTGCCTCCTGCACACCCCCTACTCGGGATGTGCCCGCAACCAAGGTACATGCCCTCGACCGGCATCGAACCCGGGACCCTTCAGTCCGCAGGCCGACGCTCTATCCACCGAGCCACACCCAGTCAGGGCCAGGCTCCTGTTTTAGATTTGTCATCTCTACCCATGTGTCTGCAACTTAGGGGAAGTGACTGGACCTTTTTGAGGGTTTTTTCCCCTCCATTTGCTTTAAAAAAAAAAAGGACTTAATCGTATCTAAGTGACAAGGTTTGTGGAGAGGAGGGGGTGAAAGGAGATGATGTGGTAGAAGGCAGAAAACGGGGTGTGTATCTTGCAAGGCTAACGATATTTTCTTAGTATCTTCTTCTCTCCCTTTCTTTTACGTCTTTTTTTCTCTGTAGGGATATTCCCTTTTATAATACACTAGAGGCCCAGTGCACAGATTTGTGCACTGGTGGGGTCCCTCAGCCTGGCCTGCAGGGATCGGGCCAAAACCAGCTCTCCAACATCCCCCAAAGGGTCCTGGATTGCGAGAGGGCGCAGGCCAGGCTGAGGGACCCCACCGGTGCATGATCGGGGCGGGAAAGGACCATGGGAAGGCTCCAGGGCGTGTCTGGCCTGTCTCGCCCAGTCCTGATCAGCAAGACCCCAGCAGCAAGCTAATCTACTGGTCGGAGCGTCTGCCCCCTGGTGGTCAGTGTGCATCATAGCGACTGGTCTACCAGTCGAATGAACGGTCGGACACTTAAGCATATTAGGCTTTTATTATATAGGATGATTTACAGGTACATGTCTCCTCGGTGTAAAACAGACTTAGACCAACCAGGTTACACTCAGAGTGCCTGCTTTACGTGTCTCATATTTCTTCTCACCCTACGGCCTTGTTTGTTTGGTTCCCAACAACCAAGAATTCCAGGGGACCAGTGTATTTATGTATTTTCATTTTTAAAAATATATTTTTACTGA
>NW_005872277.1:38640-48688 GCF_000147115.1 Myotis lucifugus | reverse complement strand
CGGGGCAGAACTCACCCCCGGTGGCACCGAGATGCCTTTCCCCTCGTTCTTTCCTCTGGCCTTTCGGGGGGCAGGGCCTGTCCCTGATTCTTCTGTAAAAGATGGTTTTTTGTGGGTGGACACTAAGTGAATTTTCTCAGGACCCCCTTGGTGAAGGGGGGTTTGCAAAAGCACCGGAGATGCGGGGGGGGGGGGGCACAGACTAGGGGACGCGTAGAGCTTATCTGATAGAATGTGATGAGGACACAGGGGACGGAGAAGCCATAAATTGAGGGAGGGGGTGGGGAGAGTGTTTAGGGGGCAGGGAGAGGCGGGGGCGGGTGGTCAGTGGAGGAGAAGGAGGAGGTGGCCGGTGGGAAAGCCGTGGTGGGTGAGCTCAGGGAGATGGTGGGAGGGTGTAACCCGACACGGTGGGAACTCAGTGGAGAGGAAACGCTGGTCACTTCTGCGTAAGGAGGGGAGAGAGAATTCATGGGAAAACACTGACATGAGGGCTACCCCCAAATGCTGGTTTTGAAAGGAAGGCGTAGGCAGCGGTGGATGAGTAAGAGGCTGCTGGACGGAGCGGGTGATGCCAGGAAACTGACAGCCAGTCAAGGGGAGAAAACGCAAGGAAGAGTAGGAATAAGGAGGTAGCAGAGCCCGGCCAGTTTGGCTCAGTGGTGAGCGTCGACCTAGGAACCATGAGGTCAGGGTTCAATTCCCGGTCAGGGCACAGGCCCGGGCTGTGGGCTCGATCCCCAGTGTGGGGCGTGCAGGAGGCGGCCAATCCATGATTCTCTCTCATCGTTGATGCTTCTACCTCTCTCTCCCTCTCCCTTCCTCTCTGAGATCAATGATCTATATCTACATATATAATGAATTTGGCATTGGTTCTGCTCATGGAACCAACCGTTTTAGAATATGTTTGATGTCGTGACCAATACAATGAACAGAAGCTGAGGATTAAAATGATTCCCCCAAAGCACAGCTCGATTTCAGCAGCTTCTTAGTATTTACTGGAGAATGCACTCCCGTTGATGTTGACAAACATCGCTACCTTGCGCAACCTGATTTCAGAGGCATTATGGCAAAATTAATCTTCCAGAAACTAAAGAGTTTAAAACTCTACTGCAGCCCTGGCTGGTTTGGCTCAGTGGATAGAGCGTCGGCCTGTGGACTGAAGGCTCCCAGGTTCGATTCCGGTCAAGGGCATGTACCTTGGTTGCGTGCACATCCCCAGTAGGAGGTGTGCAGGAGGCAGCTGATCGATGTTTCTCTCTCATCGATGTTTCTAACTCTCTATCCCTCTCCCTTCCTCTCTGTAAAAAATCAATAAAATATATTTTAAAAAAATAAAACTCTACTGCATAACTTGAACATCTCTAAGATACTCAGTGCCCTCAAGCTTCCAGCCTATTCCCAATAACGAATTTAAATTAAATAGTATAGCGAGGAACACTCCAAAGTATTTATATGTCTTTTAACCTGCCCCTCGTAAACCTGTTTGGTCATGGTGACAGCATGCACTTGGGAACCCAAAATCTCGTAAATGGAAACATATGACCGAGGTGGCGGGGGCGGGGGGGGGGGGCAGTTCGTGAAGACAGAGGGAGCCTTGAGGTTCATGCTCTGCCCCATCCGCTCCCTCTCTCTTCCCTCCCTTCTTTCTGGAAAAAGGGGGCCTCCCGCTCCGGATGAACACGAAGAGCCTTTAAAATTAAGTTACGACTCGCTCTCCTCGACGTTTCTCACAGACCTCTTGGATTTGGGGACATAATTGAATCTATACGATAATAGGGAAGACATGCCGTCTCATACTCTATCACAATTGAGTTATGCGAGCGTGAAATGAGAAAAACGTGCGTGAGAAATCACGTCGGAGCCGTTTATGCCGAATCCAGCACGACGCCGCGTCGCCAAGTGACGGCACCTTCTCCCCCACTCCCTCACCCCCCCCCCAAAAATAATCAAAACGCGCAAGGCCCACCGAAATAACTGATTTAAAAAAAGGAAAATGAATGTATGACCCTGGGCTCACATGTACACACAACGACGGTAAAGGGTGTGCAGGAGGCAGCTGATCCATGATTCTCTCTCACCATTGAAGTTTCTCTCTCTCTCTCCCTCTCCCTTCCTCTCTGAAATCAATAAAAACATATATATATATATATATATATATATATATATATATATATATATATTTGTTAAGTGAATTTCCTGATAGAGGGAGTCTGGGCATTTTATGATGATCGGATGAAGATGTAGAGTATGGATCGAACCAATTGCTGGCCCAGTTACACAGGACTAGTTCCTCCGTTCTATTTATATGCTCTCATCTCGACCTTTCTCATGCACCGGGCAATATAAATGCACACAGGACCCCTCTGAATCATTACTTCCAGTGGTTTATCTATCGTCTGTGATACCGTTGTGGTTGGAAAGTAACCATGGGAACCAGGTCGCAGATTACAAATCCCTTGTAAACATGTGCGCATCCAAAATCGCAAGGCGTTCCCGGAGGCGATACGTGCTGGAAACAGGTACGCTATCCAGTCTCATTTGATATTTCACTGGCAAACAAAAACCTTTTCAATCATCTTATCACACAGAGCGTGTCCTACTCCTTAGGAAAGCCTGGGGAAATACTGAACGTGGGCATTTTCTCCGTCTCAGCAGAGTTCGGGAAAGTAAGGAGATGAACCCTCCATCTGCGGACATGTCTCACCCTTCGCATTAACGTGATTTTCTGATGCAGAACGAAACAGTGGGAGGCATCGAACTCAGTCCCTCTTCCAACACGCGTCAGATCGTTGGACAATCCTCGTCTTCGCTTGTGAGCCAAGAATGCTTACTAGTCAACTCACACCATAATTTTAGCTCTTCTTGCTGCCTGAGGAACGGCGCGCGGCCGGGACTCACTGCTTCCATTAGGATCCCGGGGAATGTAGGAACTCGATGTGAAACCATCAGGATCAAGTCCTCCGGGGGTTTCCGGTTTTGAGTAGAAGCAACCTCATAGTTGGCTATGAATTTCGCTTCCCTTACAAAGACCTCCGCCCTGTACACACACACACACACACACACACACACACACACACCAGCTAAGTGGCTGTAAGTGGATGGCGTAGCACAGTGGTCGGCAAACTCATTCGTCAACAGAGCCAAATATCAACAGTACTTCTTCTAAATAGGCTCGCCCAGGCCGAAAACCGACTTCTGCGCACGGGCCACGAAGTTTCAATCGCACTGTACGTGCGCGCCCGCACGTGGTATTTTGTGGAAGAGCCACACTCAAGGGGCCAAAGAGCCGCATGTGGCTCGCCAGCCGAGGTTTGCCAACCACTGGGTGTAGCAGATCGAGAACCCAGCATCTATGTGGGTCACAGGAACAGCAAAGAGACACCAAAGGCATAGACAAATGTCCTCTGAGCAGGAGGGAGTCCCCCGTGGGGCCACCGTGGACCGATGTGAAGACGAGTGAGGGGATTGCATAATGACAGATGCATGCAGCCTGGCGGGAGGTGGCCCACGACCGTCGCGATGAGTAGGGGGAGATTAAGTGGAGAATTATACGAGGGTCCACTGATATATCTCAGTGATGAAAGCCATGTGGCAGCCTACGTCTCTCCCCCTCCAGCTGCTCCTTCATCACTGCCTCCTGGAGCCGCTCTCATGTTGGAAACGATTCTTTATGTTTTCTGCGGTCGATCAGAGAACTATGTTTCTCTTTCAAGTATTGATATTTCCCATGGATTTTTTCCCCCTCCGTCTGTGTGACTCACTTATGTATTCACGTATTAAGTCATTTACTCATTCATTATTAATAGCTACGGAATGCACACGGCCCCCTTTCCCGGGCACTTGGAACGTAGACCGACACCGTGTCCGTCCTGAAAATAAGCACCGAGTCACACAAAGCCACCAGAGAGGTCAGGGAAAGGTCAAGCAGGTGCTTCCTCGCATGTTCCCCGGAAAGTAAGGGCCACACACTTTTTTCCTTCAGCCTACATCTTAATATCACGCCTCACTGAGGTAAGAAACCACAAGAATCTGTGCCGAACTCTTCACGATTTACGATGCCATTCTAACCAAGTTAATTTTAACCCTTCAGGCCCTGGCCAAGTAGCTCCATTGGTTAGAACCTTGTCCTGACACCTCTAGTTTGTGGGTTCGAACCTGGTTCAGGGCACGTACAAGAATCAACCAAGGAATGCATAAATAATTGCAACAGCAAAAAATGGACGTTTCTCTCTCTCCCTTCCCCCCTCTCTCTAAAATCAATAAAAAAGAAACTTTTTTTTTTAATGCTTTAACCCTTCATTCCAAATAATCAGGGAGTAATCAGCACGGCCAAAGGAAATTAGGAGAGTGTCGTACCAGTCAAGCTAAACGCCGTTGGTCTTTGTTAACTGTCCATATTTCCTGAACCACTTTCATCAACATAATCATAATGACAGAGACATAAGATGCCCGGCACGAGTTTTCCCATTAATATATCCGATGCGATGATTTGGTAGTTTCCCAAGAAAAGCATGATTCTCACAATCACACGCGGAGTCGTTTGTGTGTCTCCTCGCTGCATCGTTTAGGGTGGCGTGTCCGCTTAAATATTGAACGGATTCCCAGGAGCCAGCGCGAGATCCCGCTGAGTGGGCATTTGGCCACTTGCCCAGTGAGCTCATATTCGTCCGCCCTTGATGGGTGGGAATGGGAAAAGGAGGATCGTTTACTGTGGCGGATGGTCGGCGGGTTACTGTCTTCATTTCGGTCCCTTCTCCTCGGTAGTTGGAATAGGAATGCCGATGGTTGACACACTTTGATCGGCAAATCAATGCCCACTGAATAATTCAGCTTGAAAGGGAACGGTTTCTTTTCGTACCTTTCCTGTCTGAGACACTGTACGGGGCCCTGAAGAGATTGTTAAAATACAGATAGTGTGTCCCCAAAAATGGATACCCCCACCCTAGCGGGTTTGGCTCAGTGGATAGAGCATCAGCCTGCAGACTGAAGAGCCCAAGGTTCAATTTCTGGTCAGGGCACATGCCCAGGTTTCAGGCTCGATCCCCAGAGTGGGGCGTGCAGGAGGCAGCCGATCAATGGTCCTCTCTCGTCATTGATATTACTCTCTCTCTCTCCCTCTCCCTTCCTCTCTGAAATCAATAAAAAAATTTTTTTAATGTACACACTCCTTGAATGATGACAGAGTCAGTGAACATACCGCTCATTTTCAAAATTTAAAAGAATCTACAGACAGGAATAATTTTTTTTTGTCAATGCCTGTTTTCAAACTGATGACCATTCTGGTCCAGGCACTACTGAGGAGAGGGATAGAGAGTTAGAAACATCGATCAGCTGCCTCCTGCACACCCCCTACTGGGGATGTGCCCGCAACCAAGGTACATGCCCTTGACTGGAATCGAACCCGGGACCCTTCAGTCCGCAGGCCGATGCTCTATCCACTGAGCCAAACCGGTTAGGGCGTGTCTTCCATTTTCTGTTGCCGAGTCTCTGAGCTGTTTACAGAAGACTTTGGAGCTTCATTTATACACGAGGGACCCCAAAAGGCACATGTTAGGAGAGTTCAATTTTTTAAAAAATTTTTACAGTGAAGCTGAACGTCCATTTCTCTCCGTTAGGAAATCCATTTCTCTCTCTAGTTTCAAGCTGCGAATCACTTGGCGAGGGCCCCTCGCCTCTCTCCTCTCGGGTGTCTGCATCGTCCGCGTCCCAGCCCACGGCTCAGATTAGCTCTTTCCTTTGACCTTCATTGCAACAGACACATTGGGGTCGGCCGGTCCCGTTCCATCCCTTCTCGTTAAGCGCCCTGTCACGCTGGCCCCACAACTTCATCTCGGATTCGAGCGTCGCCCTTCCCAGCGGCCACGTTCGACCTGCCACGCGCACATCAGGATGGCGGGAGGGATGAGGGCCCAGCGAGCGGGACGCGCTGCCCGCTGAACCGGGCTCCCGCTGACCGATTTGCAGTGACAGCCTCCCCCCTCCCCACACCGAGCGGGGTGGGTGGGCGTGAAGGACGCAGAGAATTCAGCTCTCAACCGGAGGCAAGTGTCAGGAACACGGAGCTGGGCCCAGCCAGTGTGGCTCAGTGGTTGAGCATCAACCTATGAGCCAACAGGTCTCCAGCTGGATTCCCCGTCGGGGCACAGGCCCGGGTTGCAGGCTTCATCCCCAGGAGGGGGCATGCAGGAGGCAGCCAACGGATGATGTTTCTCTCTCATGGATGTTTCTAACTCTCTCTCTCCCTCTCCCTTCCTCTCTCTCTAAAAATCAACGAGAACATATTCTTCTTTAAAAGAACACAGACGTGAGACTGAAGGTCTGAATTAAGCCACCAGCGTTTCGACGGTGCCACGGTGGCTCTGACGGTCTGGTGAGCATTTGGGCGTGTGCTCTGCATACGTGAGGTAGGCTCTTCATACGATGCACCCGTGTTGTTGATATAAAACGAGGGATGTTTTTCCTTCTGTTTTTGTTTTTTTTTTCTCAATGGTTAACTGAATAGCACTCCCAAAATATCGACAGCATGTTGGAGCAACGTTCCAGGAGTCATTTGCCACCAGCAGGTTCCGTTCTGGCGACATGAGGGATACGGTAAGGGAAACATGTCAACCCCCAATGTCACATCTTTGCCATTTTCGGTGGGATACGTGCAAACAGTTGTGTGCGTGTGTCCAAACGGATTGAACGTTCTTTGCTCAGTAAAGCCCTCAGATGACACGGGGGGAAAAAAAAGAATCATACAGCAAACCCCATCATCCTCAACATCTAAAACTACATCGATAGGAACCAATTATAATTTTTTAAATATATTTTATTGATTTTTTACAGAGAGGAAGGGAGAGGAGAGTTAGAAACATCGATGAGAGAGAAACATCGATCAGCTGCCTCCTGCACATCTCCTACTGGGGATGTGCCTGCAACCAGGTACATGCCCTTCACCAGAATCGAACCTGGGACCCTTCAGTCCGCAGGCCGATGCTCTATCCACTGAGCCAAACCAGTTAGGGCCCAATTATAATCTTATCTTTCCTGAGACAGTGCCAACGATACCTAGAATCAGTTAAGGATTTTTTTTTTATACTTTGAAGACGTTTCAACTTATCCATTTAGTCTTACTTTTCCTCTTTTCGGAAGAAATGTAAATAACTTTTGAAATAAACATTAAACAGGAGCCGTGAGCCTCAACAATACAGAAATAGAAGCAACTCCTTCTTTTACTATGAATATGTAAAAAAAAAGACATCTGAGAAAGCAAAAGTGAGCTTCATAAATTTGTTAACTAAATTATTAATCATCCCCGGCAAGAAACACGTCCACCATCAAGACAAAAATAAACCTTCGGCTTCTGCCCGGAAAGGTTCGTCGTCGTTGGGAAAGTGGGTCAGTGAATTCACCGGGTCCCGGAAGTAATCAGAGCTGACAGGTGGACGGCCAGACGCCCAGGGGCTGCGGGTTCAGGGTTTGACTGTTTCTGTAAAGATGACATTTCTTGGGAGATGGAGGGAAATTAGGACGACGGGGTTCACGCACACGGCGTACACAAAAGTGCTTGCGGAGGCCAACGCCGTTAACCAGTGAAGTACAAGCCCATCATCCTAACTGCACATCCACTCTGGGTTTCTCAAAGTCAGGAACCTTCCAGAATTCAGTGACGGGAATGCCATTCTCTGCAGACGCGCATCACGGGCACGAGACACATAGGCCAGAGGCTTTAACCCCAAAACGATGGTCATATTCCCACATTCCCAACACGAGATGGTACGTTTAGGTTCCTACCATAAGAGTGTCCTCAAGGATGTCAAGAAAATAGATCTGCACTCGTGCAAATGATATTCTGTTTTTATTTTATTTTTTTAAATATATTTTATTGATTTTTTACAGAGAGGAAGGGAGAGGGATAGAGAGTTAGAAGCATCGATGAGAGAGAAACATCGATCAGCTGCCTCCTGCACATCTCCTACTGGGGATGTGCCCACAACCAAGGTACATGCCCTTGACCGGAATCGAACCTGGGACCTTTCAGTCCGCAGGCCGATGCTCTATCCACTGAGCCAAACCAGTTAGGGCTTCATTCTTTAAAGTTCATTATACGTCGATCGAACACTTCTGTAGCATTATAGGCGACAAATCTCACAGATTAAAAATGGATGAGGAGGCGGCGCCGAGAGGAGGGTGCTAATGGGTTTGCTTAGTCGGGTCAAGTGCTCAGGGTGGTGTGTCACCCTGAAGTGGCTTCGTATGTTCCGTGAGGAGGCCCTAAGCTCCCTGGGTTTCATCACACTGATGCTGATTGTCTCTGCCCCCCCCCTCCCCGTGGAAGACCCCATGTCAAATACGCTGTGTACAAAACACAAGTAAGAAGAGATAAAGGCGTCCCTCTAAAGTGCACTTAAAATCTATTCCTGAAGGACTCTCCCCCCTGGTCATTTGCATCGAACAGGGGAAGCCAGCAGCTAGCAATGCCTTCCAGCAAGATGCTAATCAGGCCATTGGAGGAGGGGGGGCGGGAGGAGGAATTATTTCAAATATATTCTGCGTGGGACCACCCGCGTCGTCCCCTAAAATAGGCCGGCGGTTCCTCGGTTGCTTAGCCTGCAGAAACGTAGGACACTTTTCAAGTAAACCCTGTCTCCACCCCTTTTCCTGCAGGAAATTACTGCACGTTGCTCCTCAACCGACCTATTTTTAGGAGCCAGCAAACAGTAGGGTAGGTCGGGGAGGGCGGGGGCGGCTTCATGAATTATGCATCTGTCCCTTTTCTGCTTGGCTACGTTCCCTTGCTTTTATGAACCCTTGACGGGCGGGGAAGGGTCCGTGTTCGTTTGAAGATGCCCCAGCCACAGGCTGAGAGAGAGAGAGAGAGAGAGAGAGAGAGAGAGGCCGCGCCCAGACCCTGCTTGCTTCGTGTCCGCACTAGATTCATTTTCTTAAGTGAAGGTCGTAGGTTGCGGGAGGTGCTGTTGTTGGCGTCGCTGAGCGATTCATCGCTGCGGTGACCGTGTTTCAATTTCCTAGAGTTGGAGCTGAGGGTTCACTCAGAGGGTACGAGCTTCCCAGGGCGTCCGGGGCCCGGGAGCTCGGATTTTACGACGGGCTCCACTGCTTTCCCAGAACGCGGCCAGAAATTATGAAAATTAAGTGAACAATGGAAGGGAAGCTGGGTGCACAAAGCCTGCCCTTCCCATTAGCGAGATGTTGCGGCTGTGAAAATGCTAAACCCCATAAAATTCGGGGTAACAAAAACAGCTGTGCTGACGCCTGTGATGAACACCCCAGAAAGCAGAGCCCTTTTTTTCTGACCTGAGCCGAAGACTGAACATGAAAACGATCGATCAGCTCCTCACTCTCTCAAGGTCATCGGCTCAGATGTGAACAGGAGGGACCGACTGACCGACAGTGTGACCGAAATAAGAGAGGAAGGGAGAGGGAGAGATAGGAACCTCAGTGATGAGAGAGAATCATGGACCGGCTGCCTCCTGCATGCCCCCTACTGAGGATGGAGCCCACAACCCGGGCCTGTGCCCTGACCCAGAATCCAACCGTGACCTCCTGGTTCATAGGTCGATGCTCAACCACTGAGCCACGCCGGCCGGGCGAGAAAGTCGGCTCTTCACAGACATCAAATCTGCCAGCACCAGGACCTTGGAGGCCCCGGCCGCTAGAACTGTAAGAAATTTCAGTTCTTGAAAAGCCACCAGGTTACGGCATTTTGTAGAGCAGCCCCAATGCACTAAGACCCTCACCAGGATGCAACGTTGCACCAGGAAGAATAAAAATTTTGTTTTTGATGCTATGGGGGTGTTTGAGGTCCTTTCTGCTTCGCTATCATTTCATCTGTCGTGACCAAGACAAGTTCGAAGAGGACACGAAGCTGAGTGGAACCCAGGCGCCAGCCAATCATGACCGTCGGTGGAGAAGATGGGCCGTGGTGATGCCTCAAGCTGCAGCCTAGCATCAGGCCAGAAGGAAGCGGCGGAGAAATATCTAAAGTGATGAATCGAGAGGCCTACAACCAAGAACACTCTACCCAGCAAAGCTCTCTTTA
>NW_005872277.1:21903-38335 GCF_000147115.1 Myotis lucifugus | reverse complement strand
AATTCCTAGGCCCCCCGCCCCATATCTTATTTTGAAGTAAAAACACAGAACGGAACACATACAATATTTGTATTTTATGTGGGCCATGGACCGTAGTTTGAAGACGCCTGCTCTCAAGGATGAGAGTCCTTCATAGCAGTCCTATGCAGCAGCCGGCCAGGCCGGGACCATAGACGACCTGTAGGAGGACGATTCCTGGCGGAAAAGACGAGGAGGAGGAGGAAGAGGATGAGGAAGAGAAGGAGGAGGAGAAAGAGGAAGAGGAGGAGGAGGAGAACGTAGATGAAGAGGAGGAGGAGGAGGAGGAGGAAGAGGAGGAGGAGGTTGGAAGCAGAGAAGAAGAAGGAGAAAAGATAAAAAAAATATGAACAATAAAATAGCAACAAAGGCATATCTATCAACAACTGAACCTCAAAACAAACAAGCAAGAAATCTCATGAACAACATAAGCTGGTGAATAAAATGGAGTCAGAGGCTTGGAAGCAGGGAGCAGAGCGAGGAATCTCAGAGGGAAGCCGGGGAGGAGGCGGGAAGAGATGGACCAAAGGCCTTAACCTCCGGACAAGGACAGGAGGGGGTTGAAGGCCTGGGGCGGGTTGGGAATTGGGTGGAGGGGGGCCAGAGGGGGAAAGTGGGGGGACATCTGTAATACCCTCCACAATATAGATTTTTTTAATATATCACGCTCATGACAAATGTGTAAATATCGCGGGGCAGACTACTTCAGACATGATTATGCAAACCTTTCCTTCTTTCTTTTTTTTTTTTTTTTAAACTTCTGGTTGTGCTTCTGTGGCCTCAACCCCGTGAGCACCTCCTCAGGGCTGCTCTGCGATAGAATCTTTTTTCCGTGGCGAGCCTTGCGGCTGCCCACATGCATGGCTGCTGAAACACGTCTGGAGACACTGCAAACAGATGGCCCGTTGGATCCTCCCACACAGACTGTCAGCACGAGAGAGGAACTAACAGCTTTCTGTAATCCCCCCTCGGCCGACTTCCTCCTTCTACTTACAAGATTGATTTTCATGTGCACGGTTTTTTGTGTTTTATTTTTTTCTCAACGCCGCCCCCCACCCCTCCCCAGTTCTGATCAGCTAAAGTAGGTCATGTCTGTAGCATCGACAGAAACTCACAATAGCTCTGTTCAGAGAGGGTGTGAAGTCAGAACACGCTTAAAGCATTCGCGGTGGAAGCCGGCGCCGGGAACAGAAGCCGAGAATGTGTTTTAGTCGTTTCCCAGCAAAAGCAGAGACACAGCCACGTTCCCCTGACACCGCAGAAGACGGCGGTCATTTCCGAAGCGATTTCCATGCCACGGAGCCGTCGCCAGAGGTCTTTGCGCCCGGCCCTTCTTGGCTCGCTGCCTTCCTGCACCTGTCCTATTTCTGGGGTCTGAAACTTCAGTCCAAGCCACACACACACACACACACACACACAAAGACACATCAGAGAGAGGTTTGGGGTCCAATCGCATTCCCCCCAAAATTCGTGTCCAGCTGGAACCTGCCCATCTGGCCTCGCGTGGACATGAACTCTGCAGAGGGACCCAGATGACAATGAGGCCACACTGGGTTAGCAGGTGCCCTGAACCCACCACCCAAAGCCGGATCGTCTTCCGTCACCGTCACTCTATGTGTGACCTTCTCTACCCTTTCCTTGCCCCACCCCACCCCCTTCCCTCTGGCAACCACCACACGGTTGCCTGTGTCTGTGAGTTTTTGTTTGTTTTCTTATTAATTCGTCTCTCAACATGGGGCCATTCTACTCTACAAGCTAGAGTTGTTGAGAATCCAAGGTGACGACGCGTCTACCATGAACGTATAAAATTCCCAGCGAGCCACACGTGCGGGTCATCACTGAACTTCCCGTGACCCTGGATGAAACGGGAGGAATAGAATCGGGCGGCATAGACGGACGCTTTCTCGAGGAAGGTGAGGACAAGGACTCCAGGTCCAGGCGGAGTTCGAGTTCTCTCGTTTCTCGAAAGGTCTTCTCTGTGATCGCCGCTCTACGACTACGTTTGTCGGGGAACCAAGTGTCGCTGGACTGTGTGGGCGCATTCTCCCACCCACGCTGGGTCAGGCCTTCCTTCGGTCGCAGGAAGTAAGTCGGATTCTATGGAACACACGGGCTAGCGTTTGCCTCCGCGGATCCATGTAAGCCGCCTTCCCGTATGGAAGGTGATGAGGAGGAGAACACGCGTTCTTTCACATCTGCAGGTGACACCACGGAGTGGAACTATTTCCTGTCTCCTTGCCACCAAGCTCCTTCTCAGACCTGCACACTAGTAAAAAAATAATAATAATAACAATAAGCTTACATTTAGGTTCATTCCATTGCATTCTCTTTTGATGGGGCTATGCTAAGAAGCAAGACAATAATGGCGTCCAAATATTTCTGAAACTGAGCAATGAGCCCCCAAATAATTTAGAATGTGCCACCTTGATTGCTTTCTTTTAGTGCATTTTATGTTCAGTTTACATTTAAAAAGTTTAAAGACTATGAAGACCATTGCGGGGCGGAGAGGGAAGAAGGTGGAGGTAGAAGAGAGTGTGAGGGGAAGGGGGCATCCTATATAATAAAAGGCTAATATGCTAAGTGTCCGGTCGACCGGTCAGCCGTTCAACCAATCAAAGTGTAATATGCTAATGATATGCTAAGGCCGCTCAACCACTCGCTATGATGTACACTGACCACCAGGGGGCAGACAGCTGACTGGTCAACCAGTTGCTATGACGTGCACCGACCACCAGGGGGCAGATGCTCCAACTGGTAGGTTAGCTTGCTGCTGGGGTCCAGCCGATTGGGACTGAGCGAGACAGGCCCAACACGTCCTAGAGCCCTCCCGAGGTCCCTCTCCGGCTGGCCAACCTCCTGCGTCCCTCCCCAGTCCCGATCGTGCACCGGTGGGGTCCCCCGGCCTGGCCTGCACCCTCTCGCTATCCGGGACACTCAGGGGATGTCAGAGAGCCGGTTTCAGCCCAATCCCACAGGCCAGGCTGACCCCACTCGTGCACGAATTCGTGCACCGGGCCTCTAGTTAATAAATAATCATGCAGAAAGAAAATAAAGAAAAAAACTTAAAGAGGATTAAAGTGAACACTACACAGAGCTGGTCTGAGTACAAAGAACAGGACCTATTCAGGTGTTGCTGGTAGTTTTCTCAAGGGTCCCACAGTCAAGCCACGGATGCTTGAACCAGCCACGTCTTGGCATCTCGGATGTTTATATAGCTCGGTGCCCCGTTCTCTGTAGGAAAAGGAATGAAAACTTCAAAGGGAGCTGGAGCCGGGAGCTTGTAATTCAAGCTTCTTGGGGACAAAAAAGTGTGCGCCGCATGCCCGCTTCTTATTTTAAATGAAAATACATATTTTCCCCGAAGTGCCCTTTCCGCCCCCACAAAGAGCAGCAGCCAGGAGACTTTACGGCGAAACGGTCCAAGAGAACCTTGAACCTGTGCCAAAAAAATGCCTTTGAGCTCTCTTAAAACCACTCCGACGCGGGACTTGATTTTCTCATTAGGCTTGCAAGGGGCTCGGGCAGGCTTTTTATAAAGAAAGACAAATTCCTTTCTGGGTTACGGCTCTAGCCGCTTTGTAAATTATTTCAAAACGAAAGCTACAGCGAGAGGGACTCGTGGTTTTGAAAAAGAGGCCCTGGAAAGACAGGTAGCCTGTTTTGAGAGAGAGAATTCAGCAAGAGAGAGAATTCATCAAGCCGTTTCCTAGCAAAGCAAAACGCAACCTAGTTCCCCAAAAAGGCCGGGGGGAGGGAGGGGCGAGAAAAAAATTGCCATGTGACATAAATCTACTGAATAAGAGAAATTCCTTTGGCAGACCATGCATTCACCCTAATTTGTTGGACCAGGGCTCCGTGTAGACCCGGTGGGTCAAGCCCTCGGCGTGGCCATTCCTCGAGGTGGAGGCACCGTCCCAGGAAATGACGCGTAGGTTTGGTTTCCATCGGCGACGGTAGCTGACCCTCAGCCGGACACACAGAGAGCGCTGAGAATACGGCGGGCTTCACGTTCAGCATCGTGTTGTCCTTTGGGTCTCTTTGAAGTTGCCTACACTGGCACACGGAATATTGTGTGTGTGTGTGTGTGTGTGTGTGTGTGTGTTGGGATGGGGGGAGGAACGTGCATAGGGATGAAGAGTTAGGGCAGGAGGAGAAGATGGGGGGGTGGAGGGGCGTTGGGGGTGAAGGAAGCTCTGTGGTTTAGTACTTTCCACTGAGCCAGGAAAGAGCCCCTGTCAGATTTATCCTCACATGGAAGTTTTTGTGTGTTTTTTTAAAATACTAATGGCATGTTTTTTTTCATTTATATATATACATATATAAATATAAATATAAATAAATAAATATACTTCATACATATATATATATATACACACACACACACACACACACATATATAAATACATATATATACTAGAGGCTCAACACACGAAATTCATGCACTTGGGGGCGGGTCCCTCAGCCCAGCCTGCGCCCTCTCGCAGTCGGGGAGCCCTCGGGGGATGTCCGACTGACAGCTTAGGCCTGTGGGAGCACACTGACCACCAGGGGGCAGCTCATGCATTGAGCGCCTGCCCCCTGGTGGTCAGTGCGCGTCACAGCGACTGGTTGTCCCGCCATTCCGTCAATTTGCATATTAGCTTTTTATTATATAGGATTTTTAAAATTAATTTCAGAGATGGAGGGAGAGGGAGAGAGAGAGAAATATCCACGATGAGAGAGAATCATGGATCGGCCGCCTCCTGCACGCCCCCTACTGGGGGTCAAGCCCGCAACCAGGACATGTGCCCTGACCTGGAATCGAACCACAACCTCCTGGTTCAGAGTTCGATGCTCAACCACTGAGCCACGGCTGTCGGGCTAAAAAGTATTTTTTTAGAGAGAATTTGACCGAGAGCCAGCCCAGGGTTAATCCAAACAATGGAAACCGTGGAAAAGCCCGTTCCGTCTCAGTCGAGCTGTGTGACAGCCTCTCCAGGTGCTTCCCCTCCCAGGAGCTCCCGGAGCAGCTGGGACGCGGGTGGGAAATGCGTGCGGCCAGATGAAAGGAAGTTCAATGCGGAGGAGGCCAGGACACACATGTGTCACCTCCTGGGGCCGCGGTTCTCAACCTTCCTCATGCCACGACCCTTTAATACAGCTCCTCATGTTGTGGGAACCCCCAACCATACAATTATTTTCTTGGCCACTTCATCACTGTCATGTGGCTACTGTGATGAATCGTCATGTACATATCTGATAGGCAGGATGGATTTGAAGGGGTCGCGACCCACAGGTTGAGAACCGCGGTCCTAGAGTCTCAGCGACGCCCAGGAGCGTTTATTCGTCCCCTCGAAGGGTCTGCCCAGGCCCCGCCTCACCTGCCTCAGACAGGCCCAACCCCATTCCCTTCTCAACTGTGGCCCCGAGCCCACCGCAGGGTCCGCCTTCTCCTCAGTCCGCTCTCCAGCCCCGTCCACTGCTCAGCCTGCAGGAGTGGGGGGCATGTGCCCGGTGGCCCACCTGGGAGGTTCCCCCACCCCTGGCCTCTTCCCCAGGTGCCCTCCCCGCGCCGGGGGCCCGTGCTGATCACCTTGACCGGGCCTGGGAACGACCTTGAAGCACCCAACTCCGCCCAAGTCCAACTTGCGGGCAAGATGCCCGATTCTTGACTGAAACCATTACCCCCCCCCCAAAAAAAATAACAGCTTCCTGGGGGGTGGATCAAAAGACCTGGGCCGCCTCCTTCGATCTGAGAGAGAATCAGGACCCGGGCCCACCACGAACAAGCCTTTCATTTGGGTTCCGTGGTCATTCTTTATATAGAGCCAACCATTCCCTTAAATAAATAAAAAATATAAAAAAGGTCTCTTCACCCTAAACCGTCTCCCAGAACTAATTCTCTCAAAGTCACAGTGAAAAAAATAGGCACATTCGCTGACTCCGGCTTCTGGCTGCAGCTCTCTCTCTACCTTCCCTGAATATATTTAATTAAAACCTTCGTCCGGAAAAGGCCGCGAGACAGATTCCCGGAGCCTTGTAATCAGGGCTGTTTGCAGGAGCCGGCACCTGGCTCTGGACCGGCCTGGGGGAGCGGCACGCCCTACCGGCCACCAACCCCCCGGCGAGGACCACGTAGGGGTGCGGGCGGGGTGCTCCCGGCCCCGTCGGGCCCCGCTGCCCATCACCCCTGCTCCTTTCCCGCGGCTTCTTCTCATCCTTCACAGCCGTCCGTGACCCCAAAATTAAAAAGTCTTTCCAATAAGGAACAACAAACCGCGTTACTGGATGTTTCTGTATTTGTTTTTTTGTGTGTGTGTTTTTCACTCGGCTCCCAATGAAACGTGTCTTTCTCACTAGAAAGAGGAGAGCAGGTTTGGCTGTTTCACACCAAAGCCAGCTTGTTGACCGGAATGTCTGACACCCTCCCCCGCCCCCGCCCCGCCGCCCACCGACCTCCAGGAGATTCCACTCGCCTCCCCCCCCCCGGAACCCCCAAGCGAAGTTCCCAAACGGAGTATCCGCTGTCCGGGCCTTTGTTCTTCGTGTTTCCGGCAGACGGTATCCAAGGAGAAGAACCGTCGCAACAAAACAGTGTGAGTCCATTGTGTGGGGTCACCGACGTCTGCCATCCCCACGTGTGGAGCACAAGTTACTACATCCAGGTCCGTGGACTCACCGGATCCCTGGCTCCTCCGAGCCGGCCACGTGTGTGCACGCGTGTTAGGGGAGGTCTGAACACTTGGAGAGGGTGGGTTTTCATTTTATTTTAAATATATTTGTCTTGATCTCAGTGAGGAAGGGAGGGGGGGAGAGAGAGAGAGAGAAACATCCATGATGAGAGAGAATCATGGATCGGCTGCCTCCTGCACGCCCCTCACTGGGGATCGAGCCCGCAACCCGGGCCTGACCTCCTGGCTCATAGGTCAACGTTCAACCACCACTGAGCCACGCTGGCCGGGCAAGAGTTCTGACTTTAACAAGGACATGATTGTCTTTAAAGTTTAAAAAAGGGGGGGGGGCTGATGTTGTTGATCAAATCTGCAGAGTTCGACTCCGCCTAAAACAACGAATAGAATATCTGTGCGTCGCCATTTGGGACGCACCGACGGGCTCCCCTCCCCTCCCCGCCCCCTCCCCTAAAACGTAAGGTGTGTCCAGTAGAAGCAGAAGAGCCGGCCAGCAGACCTCCCGGCACAGCAGCCGTGGGAACGATCCTCCCCGTGAAACAGGACGGACGGCCCGCTCCACGCACCGCCCCGCGCGCTCGTGGATGAAATTCACCGTGACAACCGCCCGCGGGCGCAGAAGGAGGGCTCCCCGGCCCCACAGCAGCAGCAGCGACAGGGAAAGGAAAGGCGTTAACCTGTGGCCTCCAACAGACGTGAGAGCAGAAAACCTCCCCACGCGGCCAAGGGCACCCCCCCAACCCCCTCCGTCCCCAACAGTGACCCTGAGTCCCACCGTCATTTCTCTCGGGGCCTCTCCTGGCTGATGGCTCCTCGCATGAAGGGGAATCACTTTCATGTAAGGGTTTTATTGAAAGGAAATAAGTGCTTACATGCATGTGCGTGTGGGGGAGGGAAAGCCTCCATCTAAGTCTGGATTTGGGGGGAAGGGGATTGGGGGGGGAGTGTTTCCTCGTCTATGGAATCTGTAGGGAACACAGTGGAGTTTTTTCCCCTTAAGGAAACGTGAGTAAGTCAAACCCACACGCTGATGTGAGATGAGCCGGCATAGACTCCGTACATGAACAGGAAAGGCTGTGTGCGATCACGCTCCCAGAGGAGGGAACCCCGCGCTGTAGGGGCACCAGAACTTCCTAAAAGAACCCCCAAACCACTGGCGAGCTCCTCCTGCCACGCAGACGCCGTGCCCCGAGCAAGGACCAGACGCCACAGCCCTGCAACGTGACCTTCTCCGAAGCCGGTGGGCGAGCCCTCGCCGGCCGTTCTTCTCTGCAAACTCCATCTCCCCGGAGAAATTCTTTATTTTTTCACCGCCTGCGCCAGGAAGCTGGGAAAACGTTTAATGGCTGCCACGGACGGACCCACGCATGTGGCCAGGGTCCCGGTGCCCAGAAACACCCGGGGAAGCAGCAGCCGGCCAGGGGCGCCCCTCCGGACGGGATCCGCCTCCTGGGGGGGCCCCCAAGTCTCCCGCCCGTCACGGTCACATCGGTTCAGCAGTTTCGGGGCTTGGAGAGCGTCCAGGGGGAGCAAAGGGAAAGCTGTGACCCTGGCCATCCGTCAGCACAAGTCCCTGCCGTGTGTGCCTGCTCCGGCCCCTCCTCCGATGTCTGCGGTTTGTTTGTCTTTGCAACGGTGGCCGCGGTGCGTGTCCTCGACGGGTAATCATCCGTCCAACCCGGGCCGACCTCTGAAGGCCGCGAGTTTACGGAGCGTTAATCTGCAGGTGCCCAAATATTAGCTCTTCGGGGATCTGTGTCACGCTAGCACAGGCCCTTAAGATTCGCATCCATCAAGGGGATTGGCCAGGCTTGTGGTTTTGGGGTGTTTGGGGTGTGTTGTTTTCTTTTTCCTAAATCTTTCGCTACCCACTCCGAGTGGCTAAATTTGGACTCGATCCCCCTGTCTGCTCCACTCATTGAAACAACTGCGATTGCAAGTTAATCCGCGAAATCAAGACCCAGAACAGGACGCTTTGTTAGATCCAGCTCTTAAATGGGCGTAAGAAGTATGAGGAGCCCGGCCAGTGTGGCTCAGTGGTTGAGCGTCGACCAATGAACCAGGAGGTCACGGTTCGATTCCCCGTCAGGGCACATGCCCCGGGTTATGGGCTCGATCCCCAGTGGGGGGCGTGCAGGAGGCAGCCGATGGGTGATTCTCTCTCATCATGGATGTTTCTCTCCCTCTCTCTCCCTCTCTTTTTCTCTCTCTGAAATCAATTGAAAAACATTTAAAAAAAAAAAAAAAAAACAGCAGCCGCCCGAGGCGTCTCAGACCTGACCCTGATCAGGGGGCCGGGGGCTGTTCTGGGGCAACAGTAGCCGCTGGGGCGCCAAGACCCCGGGAGCTGGAGGCAGACGCCAGAAAAAACACAAGCTGGGGCCACGCACCCCTTTGTGCTTTATGGAGCCGTAAAAGCTCTCTTCTGGAAAGTTCAAAGCCGTCCACAGACATGTCCCGGGTCCTCCCTCGCGCCTTTGAGCTCCACAGATGGCGAATGTAATTATAGTCATTTTTATGAATGGAAAAAAATGAGGCAGGGGAGGCGAAGGAGGGAACGCGTTCCACGTCCCATAAAATCTCGGACACAGAAGACTGCCCCCGCCCGCACCCGCGCCCCGTCCGCGCCCCGTCCGCGCCCGCGCCCCTAGGCTTCCCGAAATGCCGTCTGGCCTTGCCCACTGCTCTGGTCTCATCTCACGCTTCTCCCCCAAGAAACTGCTTCAAATGACCTCTTCTACTCCTCAGGATAGGCTGTTCCTCAAATTTTAAAAAAATTGGGGAAGGGAGTTAAAAAAAACACACAACAACACACAAGGTCTTGGCCCATGTCCCAAACAGCCAAACCATTCTTTCAACAGTCCTGCTCTGCCCCATCTATCAAATTTATTGTGTGTTTTTTTTTTTAAAAAAAAATATATAGTTTTATGGACTTCTAGAGAGAGAGAGAGAGAGAGAGAGAGAGAGGAACATCAATGATGAGAGAGAATCATGGACCGGCCGCCTCCTGCACGCCCCCAACCCGGGCCTGTGCCCTGACCGGGAATCGAACCTGTGACCTCCTGGTTCATAGGTCGGCGCTCAACCACTGAGCCACGCCGGCCGGGCTAAACATACCACTTTTTTTTAAAATGCCATTTTTTCCTACAAGCACAGGGTGTAATAATAACCCCTGGTGAGTATAGGAGGAGTGTTGCGTTTGCGTTTTAACGGTATCTTTGAGATGGTGTATGTACCTCCTGTGTGCCATTCAGTCAGGAAAAATGTTCTGCAGCCAAACCCCGTCCCTGCTGCAGCGGAATACGAGTGGAAAGCTAACGGCCTGGCTGCCTTATAAGGGTAATTTGACGGCACCTGCCCCGCCCGCCCATGCACGTGTGTTCTTCTCATCTACCTTTTACAAATGAACATGGGAATCATTAGACCAGAAAAAAGAAAGAAAAATCGGTTAAGCTTTATCCCGCGGGTTACTAATTGCTCTTGTGTCAATATGCGCACGCATTTTTACGCAGAAATGCCACCTTTCCCCCTTCGCCTGCCGGTATTCCAAAATAAACGCAGGTTTCTGAAAACTCCGACTTTGAAGCTGGTCCCAGGCCCGTTCAGCCGGCTGTCAGATGCGAGACGGATCCATTAATAACTCCCACATGGCAACACACATGCACACACACACGCACGCACACACACACACATGCACACACGCACACACGCACACACACGCACGCACACGCACACACACGCGCGAGCGCACACACACGCACGCACACGCACGCACACACACGCACACACATGCACACACGCGCACACGCACACGCACACACACACACACAACGCCCAATGCCTTCCAGACCTTTGACATCTTGCCACGGCTCCAGCTAATCGTTGTGCTGAACTATTTTCCCGATCATTCTTACTGAATTCCTCCATCGACGGCTTCATCTTACTTATTAACCCTCTGCCTGGCGGTGGCGTGTTTTTTGTGTGTCGTTTTTTTTCCTGCTAGAAACTACTTTATTCCTGAGGGAGGGACACGGGGCTTGTGTGATGCAGCTGGGATCCAACACGATGCTCCGTTGGAGAGAGACCTTCGCAGCCTCGCTCCCTGGGCCGCCGCCCGGACGTCCACCTCTGTGCGAGGCGACCCTGCAACACGCTCTCTTGTTCCTCAAACGCAAAGCCCCTCGGGATCGGCAGGTCGTGACCACTGGGCACCCCCTCGGACGGGGCTGGTGGCGGTCGTCGCGCCGGTCCTGCCTTTGTTATCGCCGCAGCGACTCCTGCTTATGGTGAAAGGAAGTTGGTTTCCCGGACGGCCCGGCTCCAGGCTCCGCTGCAGGTGACCGACAGGTGGGGGTGCTCCCCTGGCGAAGGCAGCGTTTCGATTTTCCCTCTGGGCCCCCGTTTCTCCCCGCTGTTCCCAGAGGACAGTCTTGCAAGCAATGACCTCCCTGGGTCCCCATCGGCATCCCCCTCCCCGTCCCCCACTTTTAATTCAGGGTTGGGCGAAAGTAGGCTTATGGTCGTGAGTGCGTGCAACAGGGTTTATTCTTGTATTATTATTATTTATTTTTTAAAATATATTTGTATTGCCCTGGCCAGTTTGGCTCAGTGTGTAGCGCGTCGGCCTGCGGACCAAAGGGTCCCGGGTTTGATTCCGGTCAAGGTCACGGACCTCGGTTGTAGGGTCCTCCCCGGCCCGGGCCCTGGTCGGGGCACGTGCAGGAGGCAACCAATCGATGTGTCTCTCTCACATCAATATTTCTCTCTGTCTCTCCCTCTCCCTTCCACGCTCCCTAATAATCGATGGAAAAAAATCCTTGGGTGAGGATTAACAGCAACAAAAAAAAAACATAAAATATATTTTTATTGATTACAGAGAGGAAGGGAGAGAGAGAGAGAGAGAGAGAGAAACATCAATGATGAGAATCATGAACCAGCTGCCTCCTGCACGCCCCCTACTGGGGACCGAGCCTGCAACCCGGGCCTGTGCCCTGACCATCCCTTCGTTGGACCATGTGCTTCTGGATGAAAATTAATGAACAAAACAAACAGGCGGAGGAGGGGGTGGGACCCAAGGGAAGTAGGTGAAGCAGTTAAGCATCGTCTCCGACAACACCCGGGAGTGATGAGCGCACAGGATCCCAACCAGACCTCGCACCCTCAGCGGCACCACCGAGCTCTCCCGTCTCGGCCACACCCCTTCCCTTCTGCTCGCTACCGGCACGTTCTCGGCCCCAGGTGCCTGCAGACGGCTCCGTCGAATGTCTGAGGGAAAGGCGCTCCGTGTACCAGGATGCACACACACGTGTCTGCAACGGCAACCAGATCCAACCTGCCCAGGTGACGCCAGTGCGACATGAGCATCCCTATGGAATCCATCACATAAACCTGTTTTTCTCGGGGAAAACGCATAGCCTTGGAGGAACAAAGGGGAGACGTGTCGATCGCCCACACCCTGTGTGAAAAAGGAAATGATTAAAAATTAGAAAATCTTAATTCCGTCTCTAACCTTTAGATTTCCAAGGGCGCACGCCTGTCTGTGCTTCATGATGAACATGCGAGACGGCGGTGCAGATGCGAGATGCAGACGTGTCCTCGCCCAGCGCTAATCGGACGTGACGGACGCCCTGGATTACCAGGGATCACGGGAACCCGAAGCCCGTCTCGGCCGATGCTGACAGCCCATTAGCTGTCACTCACCCTGGGGATCGGGGGTGGGGTGGGGGGAGGGACCGGGGGGCCTTGCCAGCACCATCTGGCCGTGGTTATGAGCCTCAGCTGTAAAACATGGTCCAGAGGGGGAGCAGGATGGTGGGGTGTCAGCAGGGAGGGGAGGAGCCGAGGCCGTAACACCTCGGGGACGGGGGAAGGGATTGGGGGGCACTGTCAGCTCTGAACCTCAGCTTCCTCATCTGAAAAACGGGGTGATCATCACATCCCCTGCAGTTCCTAAAACACCTCTGAGCCCAGCCGGTGTGGCTCAGTGGTTGAGTACCAAAGGTCGCTAGTTCGATTCACAATCAGGGCACATGCCTGGGTTGCGGGCTCGATCCCCAGTAGGGGGCGTGCAGGAGGCAGCCAACTGATGATTCTCTCTCATCATGGATGTCTCTCTCTCCCTTCCTCTCTGAAATCAATAAAAAATTATTTTTATTGATTTTTTTTTTAGAGGGCGAGAAAGAGAGAGGGAGAGAGAGAGATAGAAACATCAATGATGAGAAAGAATCATGGATCGGCTGCCTCCTGCACACCCCACACTGGGGATCGAGCCGGCAACCCGGGCATGTGCCCTGACCGGGAATCCAACCGTGACCTCCTGGTTCCTAGGTCGCTGCTCAACCCCTGAGCCACGCCGGCCGGGCACCTTGGGTGTCGTTCAACTTCAAGGCTCTGAATTCCGGTTCCAGGCACCCCAGTCACGTGCCCCAGCACCCAGCTTTGTCATCAAAGAGTCGGAAATCTTCGAAGGAAAAAGAACGGATCGCGGGTGCCAGTGCGCTGCCACTCTCGTTCCCAGTTCAGCTCAGATGGGAGCGGGCTGAGCGGCTGTAGTAGCCACGGCGAGACTCCCAATTTGCGATCCGCACGCAACTTCCAGCTGGGGCCGGCCAGGGTGTCCGAAGGTGTTACCTCTGACAGGCGACGCTTTCCAGAGCGATGCCTGGCCCCCGCCCGTCAGCACGGCCCTGAACGGCCCTGTCGTTTCTGGCAAGAACGCTCAAGCCTGCTCACTGTTAGCGTCAACGGCCTAATGCACTCGGACAGGCTTGGGATTTTCTACGAAGGCAATCTGACCTCTCTCTCGAGTCAAACTCTGAGCATCCAAGAACACCTTGGAAACGGAAAAGTTCAGGTGCGGTCTTCTTTATATATATCTATAAAAATCTATATATATCTATAAAAAATACTAGAGGCCCGGTGCACGAAATCCGTGCACGGCTAGGGTCCCTAGGCCTGGCCAGCGGTCAGGGACTATCAGGTTCCCCGTCTCCCCGCCTCTCTGCCTCCCCGCCTCCTCCTTCCCTCCCTCCCTCCCTCCCTCCCTCAGCGCCCTGCAGCCACCCCTGGTCGCCTACCATGTTCCACGCCGCCCCCTGGTGGTCAGGCATGTCATAGCAAGAGATCGAACTCCCATTCTCCTGGTCAAATGCCCGAGGGGACACTTAGCATATTAGCCTTTTATATATATATATATATATATATATATATATATATATATATATATATATGATTTTTATTGATTACAGGATGGAAGAGAGAGGGGGAGAGAGAGAGAGAAAGAGAGAGAGAGACATCCATGATGAGAGAATCATTGATCCGCTGTCTCTTGCACAACCCCCACTGGGTATGGAGCCCACAACCTGGGCACATGCCCTGACTGGGAATCAAACCGTGACCTCCTGGTTCATACGGGTCGACGCTCAACCGCTGAGCCACATCGGCCGGGCACCACTTATTAAAGTTTTTAAGAAATCCTCCCTGCCCTAACTGGTGTGGCTCAGTGGATAGAGCGTCGGCCTGCAGACTGAAGGGTCCCGGGTTTGATTCCGATCAAGGGCATGTACCTTGGTTGCGGACACATCCCCAGTGGAGGGTGTGCAGGAGGCAGCTGATGGATGTTTCTCTCTCTGTCTCCTTTCCCCTTCTTCTCTGAAATCAATAAGAAATATATATATGTTCAGATTGTACGTCACCCAGGGAGCGAGAGACACGTCTAAGATTCGGGTTCAAACAATCTGGCTCTTAGTGGCTTTTGCAACCCTGGCTGGATGAACATTTGCGGCCAGATCTGGTGGGGGAGGCCGTTCTGTTCGTTCACCCTACAATGTTCAGCTGCATTCCTGGCCCCGGCTCTGGATAGATATCCTCAAAGGGGGGTAAATATGGCCCCCAAGAGGGCAAAATTTGGTTCGGGTGGGGGGGGGTGCAAAAAGAATCCCGCTGTTTCATTATGAAGCAAATGCATATGCAACGCATAAGCAGATGTACGGTAAGCGTGTGATCGTAGGGTTTCATGGGAGGGGCTGGGGAAAATACCGGAAGGATCCTTCGGAGAGAAATCATGGGAAACTGGTGGAGAGACGAGGTCAGGGTTGCTGAGAAACAGGCCGGGGGGGCGGCCTGAACCCCGAGATGAACCCCGATGCGAACAGCACCCCCCCAAATGGTCAAGGAGAGGCTCTCTCTGGCTTCCTCGCAGCACGAGGCCTTCCCTGCACCTTCCTGAGGGTCCCACCTCACTCCCCTGGGCCCAGGGGGGCGGGGGGGACACTTTGGAGCTGGGAGATTCGGGCTCAAGCAAAGCCTGCAGACGATTTTTTTCCAAACGTGTTCATTCCAGCAAAAAAAAAAAAACCCAAAAAACAACAAAACCGCCTCTGCCAAGAGCTATTTTTCTTAAACTTTTTAATCCGGGGTGTAATTTCAAAGGGAATTTACCCATATGGTTCTCATTCACTGACTCTTAATTCGTCAAGATGTTGTTTGGTATAAAAGCCCGCTGACAACCAAGGAGCTGTCTGCCTGTGTGTGCGTGTGCGTGTGTGTGCGTGTGCGTGTGTGTGCGTGTGTGCGCGTGTGTGTGCATGTGCGTGCATGCGTGTGTGTGCGTGTGTGTGCGTGCGTGTGCATGTGTGTGTGCACGTGTGCGTGTGTGCGTGTGTGCGCGTGCGTGTGCATGCGTGTGAGTGTGTGTACGTGCGTGCGTGCGCGTGCATGTGTGTGTGCGCGTGTGTGCGTGTGTGCATGTGTGTGCGCGTGTGTGTGCGTGTGTGCGTGTGCGCGTGTGTGTGCGTGTGCGTGTGTGCGTGTGCGTGTGTGCGTGTGTGCGTGTGTGCGCGTGTGTGCATGTGTGTGCGTGTGTGTGCGTGCATGTGTGTGCATGTGCGTGTGCGTGTGTGTGTTTAACTTCAACCAGGACGCGGGCTCTGCCTGGGCTGCATAGAATGTAAAACCCCTTACGTTTCCCTAGTCTTGGCTCGATGCAATTCTCTCCTCCTTCCTAATCATTAATTTGGAGTCTACCCTTTTGATGTCAAATGTTTAATGGGAGAAGAAACGAGAGAGAGAGAGAGAGAGAGAGAGAGAGAGAGAGAGAGAGAGAGACTGAGTTTAAAAAGGGGACCCTAAGCACACGGATGCGGCCGGAAAATTGCATGTTTGCAGAGCGCGCTGCTGCTGTGATCTGACTTGCGAGGGGCTATACTTAGCCGGAGAGGAATTACATGCCTCTCTCCGGAGCCGGGGTGTAATTGCCGAGGCGTTCTCCGTTTGGGGTGATACTGTGTATTTAGGGGACCCTCGAGCAGGCCCTGTTCCCTCTTTCCCCCTCTCCACGCCCCCCCCCCTCCACAAGCTTCTAGCTCAGGGGTGGGCAAACCTTTTTGACTCGAGGGCCACAATGGGTTCTTAAACTGGGACCGGAGGGCCGGGAACAAAAGCATGGGATGGAGTGTTTGTGTGAACTAATATAAATTCAAAGTAAACATTATTACATAAAAGGGTACGGTCTTTTTTTTTTTTTTAGTTTTAATTTCAAACGGGCCGGATCCGGGCCGGGGCGGGAGGTTGCCACGCTGTTTCAGGGTGGGTTCTGAACGGGGCCCACCGGCCGGACTGACCTCAAAGGGGCCCATTAGGGAACGGGGGCCCACGTTTGGGAGAAGGAAAAAAGAAGGAGGAGGAGAAGGAGGAAAGGAAGAAGAAGGGAGGGAGAAAAGAAAACCGGAGAGAAAAGAAGAAAGAAA
>NW_005872277.1:14893-21679 GCF_000147115.1 Myotis lucifugus | reverse complement strand
AGAAAGAAAGAAAGAAAGAAACCTAAGATGAGGTTATTGATTCTTGGATCTGCCGTGTCTGCGCACATTTTCCACGTTTGCAGAACCCTGTGCCTTCTTGTGATGTGGGCTCGGGGAATCTCACTCCGGGAGTAACATCCAAACGTAACCTGTTCCGGGCCCGACCTGAACCCCGTGGGGGTCACGGACACCCCGGGAGCCTTGGGAAAACGCTCTGTGTTTGATTATAACGGCGATCAGATCAGCTCCTTGGCGTCCCTCTGCGTGCACCGGGCCGGGGTCAGCCAGCACCGCTCGGCGCAGTATTTCACGCCGAGACCCCTGAACCCCCATCACTCCACCCCTCTCCCCTCCCCTGGCTTAGCGTCTCTCGGTGATTAATCGGCGCTGCCCTAAGATGGATGAACATAAATAACAGCAACCAGATAGAAAAGGTTAAGAACCTGCAGCAATTTTTAAAATGTAGGAGGGGAAAAAAATGACTTTATACAACTTCACGGAGGCCAAGAACCCTCGACAGAGTTGCTAGGTTTCCTCACCTCCCCTCCCCGACACCCCCCAGGCCTCCGGGGTGGTGGGTAGGAGGCGTGAGGGGCTTTGGGGGGCGGGAAGACAGGCTCCCTGTGGGGTTGTTTATTTTTGACTTTGTGATTCCCCTGGCTTTTATATCCCCAGTTTGGGCCTTTATTTTTAGAACCACATCCTGAACTGTTCTATTCCAAATAGCCCCCCGCCTTCTGAAGGCCCCCTTAGGATTTGCAACCTCTTCCTGTCCGAATCTGCCAAGTACTCTCTCCTAGAAAAATTGTTCCTGCTCGGCCGGCGTGGCTCAGTGGTGGAGGGTCGGCCTATGAAACAGGAGGTCAGGGTTCGATTCCCGGTCGGGGCACATGCCCGGGTTTCAGGCTCCATCCCCAGTGTGGGGCGTGCAGGAGGCAGCCGGTCCGTGATTCTCTCTCATCATGAATGTTTCTCTCTCCCTCTCTCTCTCCCTTCCTCTCTGGAATCAATAAAAATATATTTAAATTTTAACAAGAAGGAGAGATGATACTGCAGCCGTGTTGAGCCAGGAAACGGAGTTGTGGCCTGAAATTTTATTTTATAAAATGTTTCACGGGTAACCTCGCCTTTTAAATCAGGGTGCGTTCGCTAGAGAGCCTTTCGGGGTACGTTTGATAGAGAGAGGGAGGGAAAAAGACAAGCCAACCAAACATCATCGCATGTTTGATATTTTTAGAGGCGGCGTCCGCGAGCAGAGGAGCTTTCGCTGTTGTGTCGGTGTCAGCAGTAAAGGACAGATGAGAGTCTGTTTTCTCGTCCCCGGGGGTATTTTTAAAGTCGCCTACTTAGCCGCGGTTCAGCGGCTCCACCGGGACGCGAGGCGGGGCGGCCGCTCCGTGGGGCCTCGATGCTCCGGCCCCTTTTGTGGGAGGTTGACTCAGTGAATTATGTCAGTTAGATTTTTTTTTTTCTTTCCCCTCAAAACCTAACCGGAGCTCGGTTTACAAAACTCCACGCGGATCCAAGAAAAATAAGCCGGAAAAAGCCTCGCTGTCCTCGTGTGCCCTCCCGGCCTCGTTCTGGGCTATTTTTTTCCTCCGCTGGGGAAGGCTGGGCGCTGGGGTTTCTGACACGCCGTCGCCGGCCGCGGGGACGTGGCGGGGGACCTGGCCGTGGGAGACCTTTTTTGTTGTTTGTTTTTTTTTCCTTTCTTAAAAAAATATACTTTTATTGATTTCAGAGAGAGAAAGGGAGAGGGAGGGAGAGAGAGAAACATCCACGAGGAGAGAGAATCATGGATCGGCTGCCTCCTGCACGCCCCCCACTGGGGATGGAGCCCGCAACCCGGGCCTGTGCCCTGACCGGGAATCCAACCGTGACCTCCTGGTTCCTAGGTCGATGCTCAACCCCTGAGCCACGCCGGCCGGGCTGGTTCCATCACTTCTTAAATATATGACTTTGAGGAAGAAACTCAAACTCTCCAAGACTCAATCCTCTCGCCTATAAAACGAAGCAACCTACTTGGTGGTGCCCTCCTGCCCATAACGTACAAATCCCGGCACTGAGTGAGTATTAAATAAATACAGCGACAGCCCGGCCGGCGTGGCTCAGTGGTAGCTGAGCGTCGACCCATGAACCAGGAGGTCACGGTTCGATTCCCGGTCAGGACACAGGCCCGGGGTGGGGGCTCCATCCCCAGTGGGGGGCATGCAGGAGGCAGGCGATCCGTGATTCTCTCTCATCACAGATGCTTCTCTCTCTCCTTAGAAATAAACAAATGCAGCTGTAATGATGACATGGCTCCATAGGCAACTTGAGGAAGAAGTGCCCTCGTGTATAATCCCACGGGATCCTGGTCTCCGCTGTGGGAGGAATGCGAGCCGGACGCCTCCATGGCCGTCACCCCAAGCGCTGGGCCACGGTCCTCCGTCCTCTCTCTGCACGTGCACCCCGGGGTCAGCACAATGCATGCTGGGACTGAGCACAGGGTGTATTTTAGGTTTTGGGGGGCTTGTGTGTGTGTGTGTGTGTGTGTCTGTTCCATTGACGGGCTAGGCACTTCTGGAGTAAGACCAGCGAGTAGATTTTATTTGAAAACGGAGCGCAGCCCCTCATTGGCATTTACAGGCTCCGGCAGATGTGAACGTGCCATAAATCTGAAAGCACGATTCCTTTCTCGGGGCCACGCACCGAACCTGAACTCTCCGTCGCTGCGCTCCCCGGGCAGCCGCGACTCGTCAGCATTCCGCGTAGGTCGGCCGAGTTATTTACTGGAAACCCCTCCAAATCGAATTAGTGTTCAGCGTCTTTAACAGCTTTGTTGAGCTAGAATTCAAATAGGATACAGTTCGCCCACGGACAGCCTGCCGTTCGATGGGCCGCAGTGTATTCCCAGAGCCCTTGCAGGCATCGCCGCAACCTCATTTTAGAGTATTTTTTAAGATGTATTTTTATTGGTTTCAGAGAGGAAGGGAGAGGGAGAGAGAGAGAAGCATCCATGATGAGAGAGAATCATGGACCGGCTGCCTCCTGCACGCCCCACACTGGGGATCGAGCCCACAACCCAGGCATGTGCCCTGACCGGGAATCATCAATGAAAGAAATGACGAGCCTGCAGTTGAAACCCAGGGGCCTAAGGGGGATGCGTTTCGCCTGACACTTATGAGATTGGGAAAAAAACAAAAGCAAAGAAGGATGAATAGGACTAAGATAACTTCATTATCAACCACACAACGAGAACGTAGAAAGTGAAGGCTGTTTCTGGGCGCAGTACACAAATCTGATAAACACAGGTTACGTTGTGGAGATTCGGAAATAGCAGGATGACTCTTTTTTGGGGGGAAATGAGGACATTTCGAAACTCTTGTCCCTCTGAACATCTGAGCCCTCGCGAATCACATTCCAGCTGGGAATAACAGCGACCAAAATAAACAAGTAAACGGGAAAAGACTGCAGTTATTGATAAACTTCTTTGAAAAAAAATTTTTAAAAAGTGTGCTGATTTAAAAAAAAAAAAAAAAAAGGCCTACCTACTGTTGGTCGCTGATAAGAGATGACACAGGGAATAATGACCGGGGTTCCTTCATCTTTGGCTTCTAACTTCGCTGTCAGATAAAATCATTTTTCCTCCCGAAAAAGAATGAGCAGACTTTGGTAAAAATGAATGTCCGTCTGAGATCGGTGAGAGGGTCATAAACTGTACTTTGGGTCTCTCTCTCTTTTAAATCTCCGAAAACCCATTATCGACGGAACAGGATGCGTTAGACACCAGACAGATTTGCGGTCGCCAGGGCAGATGGATGGGGAGTCGGACCTAATATCATGTAATCTGATAGCAATAAATATAACAACTTTCCCTCGTGGCCAAAAAAATAAGACACAGCCGTACAGGTCCGGGCGAGGGAAGACGCCATCTGTTGATAGGCTGTTTCATCACCAGGCGAGGTCATTACAAACGTGGAGCCATGACAGGCTCAGAGCAAAGAGGCAAAGAGCTACCGTCCTGTTGCATCGTGGGAGGGGGCGCTGTGGACTCGGCCTTGACAAGCCAGACTCTCGTCAAGGATGAAGGAGAGATCAGTTTGACCAGATACTGTGTTTACTTACAAAGAGACATAGCACCCGGCCCGGCCGGCGTGGCTCCGCGGTCAAGCGTCGACCTATGAACCAAGAGGTCACGGTTCGATTCCCGGTCAGGGCACATGGTCAATCCCCAGAAGGGGACGTGCAGGAGGCAGCCCATCGACGATTCCGTCTCATCATGGATGTTTCTCTCTCTCTCCCCCCGTCCCTCTCCCTTCCTCTCTGACGTCCATCGAAAGACATTTATTTTTTTTGTTTGTTTTGTTTTTTGGGGGGTTTTTTTTCAGCACTTTTTTTTATTGTTTTATTGCTTAAAGTATTGCAAAGAGTATTACATATGTCTCCTTTTTTTCCCCCGCCCTTGACAATCCCCTGGCCTCCCCTACCCCCCAGTGTCTTATGTCCATTGGTTATGCTCATATGCATGCATACAAGTCCTTTGGTTGATCTCTTACCGCCCCCCCTCTGGCCCCCCAACCCTCAGGCATTTAAATACATAAATAAGATCTGGAGAGGATCTTGACCTGCAGCCTCATTTGAGTTCATAGGGGAGGCGGAGGCCCAACAAGTGACAATACTAAGAACACGCTGGTGGGAATGTCTTGAGAGACCGATGGTCTGAAGCATCAGAGGGGGCTGCCGGCGTTTCGCCGCTGTGCTCTCGGCATGAAATCCGGTCCTGGGACCACAGTTTAGGGGAGCACGCGGCTGGGGGTGGTTTCGTGGGAGAGGAAACTTCACAGAGAGATCTAAGGAGGCAGTGACGTGAGCTGGGAGTCCTCCGGGTGTGAGCAGGGAAAGCTCGACGCTCCCTTCTTCCCTCCCCTCTGTCTCTGTCACTAGTCTCTCTGCCCAGTGCCCGGGCCAGAACCCTCAAATGAGAATGTGGAACTATGTTCCTGTGAAAGGCAAAGGGAGGAACTGGAAACGCATTTCCACGTTGGTCAGAATTAGAGACCTGTGCACTTGACCGTGGGAAGCTAAGGAATGGAAGCGGCCTTAAATATTGATTTTTTAAATTTTTTTTACTTATTTCAGATGCATCGAATCTACAGATTCAATGCAAAGTGTATTAAAACTCAATGACCTTGGTGACGGAAATAAGATGTTTAAACTGTATTTCATCATCTCAAAATGATTGTGTTTTTTTTAAGGCAAAACACAGCACAAAGACCAAAAAAATAAATAAATAAATAATTCACGATGAGAAGCGAATCCGCAGTTTATAACACTGGGTAAGTCCTTTTCCCCCCGCATAATTGGGCCTTGTGTATTTATAGCTTTGGTCAACGCTTACTAACTGGAACATGAGCTCTTATTTTTGGCGACAACTTCCTCAATAAAAATGCCTTCTTCGCGGTGGAAAGTATCTTCCGTGTCCAACAAACCCACAATGAATAAAATATCAAAGACCTTAAAATAGCCAAGGGCTGTGAGGACTCCTTTACGCCCGTGGTACCTCCCTGATCAGGACAGACCTGAAGTCTAAGCAGGGATTTAGCCGGCCTGGCTCAGTGGTTGAGCGTCGACCTATGAACCAGGAGGTCAGGGTTCGATTCCCAGTCAGGGCACAGGCCCGGGTTGCGGGCTCGATCCCCAGTGTGGGGCGTGCGGGAGGCAGCCGATCAATCAATGATCCTCTCTCATCGTTGATGTTTCTTTCTCTCTCTCTCTCTCTCTCTCTCTCTCTCTCCCTCTCCCTTCCTCTCTGAAATCAATAAAAATACATATTTTTTTAAAGAAAATCACATGAGTCTACAAAGCCATGGACAATGTTATTCTTGACTGGAGATATTGTCACCGTGGCTCCCTGACCTTAAGCGACCTGTGCAAGAAACCACCAATCATGGAAGCAATGTTCCCAGTAGCTACCGCACGGCACGGGCAAGAAATCAAAACCCCGGCTCCCGTTATAAAACGCCGCTTCAATGCTGACCTATTCCATAAACTTTCTAAAAACCACATGAGTCCCTGAAACAGACATTCCACTCATCAACACATCGACCGTGCGAATCAACTCATTCCAGCTGAGGGAACACCCGCACTTTCAAAACACAATCTTCAGTACGATGATAAGACATAGACCTCAAAGATGCCTATTATGGCCCCTGGCCGGTGTGGCTCCGTGGATAGAGCGTCGGCCTGCGGACGGCAGGGTCCCGGGTTCGATTCCGGTCAAGGGCACAGACCTCTCGGTTGCAGGCTCCTCCCCGGCCTGGGCCCCGGTCGGGGCGCGTGCAGGAGGCAACCCATCGATGTGTTTCTCTCACATCGATGTTTCTCTCTGCCTCTCCCTCTCTCTTCCACTCTCTCTAAAAATCAATAGAAAAATATCCTCAGGGGAGGATTAATAAAATAAAAAAAAAAAAAACCCACAGGGCTGCATAAAGCCTTCTTTCTTGAAATCGACCTCTAGGACGGAGTTAAAATCGATATCACAGGTACCCCCCCCCGTGTTCTGTTGAAACAGTCAGACACGCCTCCCAGGAATGGAGAGGGGCCGTCGCCGGCCGAGGTCAGCTGGCGCCGTTGGGAACGTTCCCGCCACAACCCCAGGTGCTGGTGCACAGCGGCATCTTCGGGGCAGGCGTGGGGGAGCCGCTGGAGGGAGCAGACCCGGGTCTGAGATGGGGAGGGACCAGCAGCCCAGTGCCCTCCGGTCCCCCAGCCCGGGAGCCGGTAAGTCAGACCGGCTCGCCCTCC
>NW_005872277.1:13211-14276 GCF_000147115.1 Myotis lucifugus | reverse complement strand
CAAACGGTCGTACTGAGGTGACTGACGGTAGATGATGCTTCCCCCCCCCCACCCCACCCCGCCCGTTCCCTCCGCTTGTTTTCGACACCGTCCTTACTCAACATGCCAGCGGACAGCACCTGAGCCCGGCCGGCGTGGCTCAGTGGTGAGCGCCGACCTAGGAACCAGGAGGTCACGGTTCGATTCCCAGTCAGGGCACAGGCCTGGGTTGTGGGCTCGATCCCCAGTGTGGGGCGTGCAGGAGGCAGCCGATCCGTGATTCCCTCTCATCGTGGATGTTTCTATTTCTCCCTACCTCGCCCTTTCTCTCTGAAATCAGTAAAAATATATATATATTTTAAAAATGTCTGTTATTATCAGGGGACGGGCCAGCATTGGGAGCAAAGCCTGTTTAGAGTGACAGGATACGACAAGCGGTCCCCAACCAGGGTACCTTCTGGTAAAACCTCCTTCCGGCCCCAAATACATAGGGTCCTCCTGTTACCATTCAGTGGCCCCTTCACCCTCCCCTACCTGCCCCCACCCCCACCCCATCCCCTCTGGTTACCCAGCAACCACAGTAGAAACACACTCATAGGCACAGAGGACAGACTGGCCGCTGTCAGAGGGGGCGGGCGGGCGGGGATGGAGGGGACTGGGTGACCAAGGTGAGAGAATGAAGCAAAACAAAACAGAAAAAAAAAAAAAAACTCATAGGCCTGGGTCTTATAAAGTTACATCCTCGGCCCCGGGGGCCGGGGAGTCGGCCGGTGGAGAGAAATAACAAATCCTTCCTTCCCTTGTTTTGTCCGGATTCCTTCCTTCCTCCGTCAAACAGCACAATGCGCGCTTCCCATTGCACAGGCTCCCCCCTACCCCCACCCACCCCACCCCCCGAGTCAGAAGGAGGCCCCCCTGGGGTCCCCCCTGTGCACCATCCTCAGCCAACAGCCCAGCCCAGAGCCGTGCCCGCTGCCTGGCTGCCGCCCTGATTGACAGCTGCCGATCTGATTGACAGATGCCTCCCTGATTGACAGATGCCGCCCGTGATTGACAGCTGCCACCGTGATTGACAGCTGCTGCCCT
>NW_005872277.1:0-12738 GCF_000147115.1 Myotis lucifugus | reverse complement strand
TATTGGTGTCAGAGAGGAAGAGAGAGGGAGAAAAAGAGAGAAACATCCATGAGGAGAGAGAACCATGGACCGGCTGCCTCCCGCACGCCCCCCACTGGGGATGGAGCCCACAACCCGGGCCTGTGCCCTGACCGGGAATCGAACGCTGACCTCCTGGTTCCTGGGTTGATGCTCCACCCCTGAGCCACGCCGGCCGGGCTCTCTATATTTTTACATGTAACATGAACATGTAAGTATGTGCACGTATTTAAGACTCCCCCTTGCCATCCAGCCCGTAGGTCGCATGAGATGTGCTATTTTTCACACGGCCTGTTCTCCAGGATTCTAAGAAGCTCTTTGTTGCTTACGGAGGCGGAGAATTTAATGAACCGCAGGAATAATAATAATCCTCCCCAAGCCCCCCTCTCTCTCCGGTGGGGGTGAGACCATTTCTGATGGAAGGAGCAGGAAGGCCGACCGAAATAGCCCCACACGCCACTGGGTAAGACGACACCCACAGGGAAGACAGACTGGGGGGCGGGGGGGGGGACGAGAGACAAGGGTATTTCAGGCCGAGAAAACAGCGTGTGGGACGAGGGGGCGGGGGAGGGGAGGGATCAGGCACCAGGCACCGTCACAGGCCTGAGGCTGAGCCACTGCGGTTGGTCAATCGGAGCAAATCAAGGTCACCGAGGTCGCGGCGGGAGGCGGGCGGGGCCTGGAGGGTGCGTCCAAGATTGTGTGTGATCCTCAGTTCGCACAGAGTCGATGGAGGGCTCTGCGGGGGAGCGATGTTTTTATTTCTATTTTTTATACCTTTTGTTATTTTTTATACTTTTTTATCCATTTTTAACCAGCCATTGAGTCCTGTTACATGTTGTTGTTTTTCCAATTGATTTCAGAGAGGAAGGGAGAGAGAGAGAGAGAAAGGTCAGTGATGAGAGCGAATCATGGATCGGCTGCCTCCTGCACGCCCCCTGCTGGGGATGGAGCCTGCACCCCAGGCCTGTGACCTTGACCGGGAATCGAACCCTCACGTCCTGGTTCCTAGGTCGACGCTCAACCACTGAGCCACGCCGGCCAGCGGGGCTGTGCCATCGGCTTTAACATTAAGCAGATGCCTTGCTTGCCCTTCTTTCCTAGATGGACATACTGACATCTATACATTTTAAAGCCCTGCATGCGTGTGTGTGTGGAGACAGATGGCGATAGGGGGGCGCAGACCGAGCAGAACTGGCCTTGGCTTTGGGTAGGAAACCAAGACTCCGCAAAGCCCTGCATCAGGAGGTCCCAGGCCCGGGCGGGGAGCGCTACTGCCACCCAGAGGCGAAGGGCATGAACTGCCGCCTCCGGTGACACTTTTACTAGAAAGCACAAAAGCCCAGAAAAATGGGGCCCTGGTTGCAGTTTTGCTCATGAAATCCTCACGGGACGGGAAACGGAGGCCCAGGATGGAGAGCTGCGAAGCGTCCCCCGCGGAGGAGGGAGCGGCTGTCTGAGACGGACGACTGACCGCCCCACAGACACCCCTCCCCCCTCCACCGAAAGTGTCAAACGGCTTGACCTTGAGCCCTTCGACGTGTCTTTGAAAAGACATTTTGGTCTGGAGCGGGGGCCCTAGGAGCCCCCGGGGGAGACGCGGACATGGATGTCCCTGGTGGCCGATCAGGGCGGCCCGAGACGCCTCGCAGAGGACAGACGTAGAATTTTCCGGCTGCGAAAAATCTATTAAGACGCCAGCTGTCCGTCCTACGGTGTGGGCTCCCCAAATGATGTGGGATGTGTCCAGTCCATGGTGTTAGTGGGATTGGTGAGTAAAATCCCGAAAGACTTCGCCCAGCTGAAAAGTGCCGGCCCGGCCGGCATGGCTCAGTGGTTGAGCGTCGACCTGTGAACCAGGAGGTCAGGGTTCGATTCCGGTCAAGGGCACATGCCCGGGTTGGGGGCTTGATCCCCAGTGTGGGGCGTGCAGGAGGCAGCCGATCCGTGATGCTCTCTCATCATGGATGTTTCTCTCTCTCTCTCCCTTTCCCTTCCTCTCTGAAATCAGTAAAAATACCTATTAAAAAATAATTATTTTTTTAAAAAGGAAAAGTTGCTGGTATGACGTTGGTGGGGTCTTCTTCACTTCGCGGGCTCCTGAAGTGCCGAACACTGGAGGAGCCCTCTTCGGGGACCGACACCATAAGGACCTGCACATTCCTGTCAGGGTCAGTTTCGACCGCTGTTCCCCAGGACCAAACCCCCTCTGTCGGGCAGGGAATACACCGACACCCGTTCTGGGTTGTTTCTGCCGTTCTGCGGTTCATCTGCGAGCACGTTCAAAACCTGTATCACGCCGTGTTTTTTAACGTCGGGAAGAAGTCACGAGGCCCGAATGATAGCTGCCGTTCACAAACACCTCACACACCTACGGCAGGGACAGTGAGCGCCTGCTTGAATGCTTTTTAAAATTTTGAATACACACACACACACACACACACACACGCACACGCACGCACATGCACGCACACACGCGCGCACGCATGCACGCACACGCACACGCACATGGACGCACACGCACACCCACATGGATGCACACGCACACGCGCACACACACAATCGGAACAAGAAGTCAAGTCAAAACGCGAGTCCTCCGTCAGCCACGCCCCCTTCGACTTCCTGACCAGCTCACCCACCCTGAAGGGCTTCCATGAGGGCACATTTTGAATCAAATAAGAATAATGCATCACGAGGAAAGAAAATGTTGTTAAATCAGGGTTTTCATGCCTCTGCACTGACTGATTGGGGATGCTGGGATGTTTGTTCACATCGGGGAGATGGGGAGGCCTCCAGCCATTTGAACAATAAACAGTTCTGACTTCCAAAAAAAAATAACAAAACACCCCAAACTGCATGTCTGTCGTTTCCCTGTCTCCACATCTCACTCCCTGTTCCGTGTGTCTTTCCATTTGGGCTTCTCCCATGTGCCGGTGGCCGGCGCCCCCTGCTGGTCTCCGGCCTGAAGTTTTAAAAGGAGAAAAAGGAGAAAGGGACAAAAATCAGTCCTTCGAATACTGGGAGACGCACTCTGCTGACTAAATAGAAAGAAAGAAAAAAACCTGCTGATGTTAATGCGTTCGATGGATTGTTGTCTTTAAAAAACTATTCGTGCCACCCGGCCGGCGTGGCTGGGAGGTCAAGCATCCATCCCGGAACCAAGAGGTCAGGGTTCGATTCCCGGTCGGGGCACATGCCCGGGTCGCGGGCTCGATCCCGAGTAGGGGGCGTGCAGGAGGCAGCCGGTCCATGATTCTCTCTCATCATTGATGTTTCTCCCTCTCCCTTCCTCTCTGAAATCAACACAAATTTTAAAAAAAGAAAGAAAGAAAAGAAAGCCCGGCTGGTGTGGCTCAGAGGTTGAGCGTCGACCTAGGAACCAGAAGGACACGAGTTCGATTCCCGGTCAGGGCACATGCCTGGGTTGTGGGCTCAACCCCCCAGTGTGGGGCGTGCAGGAGGCAGCCGATCCATGATTCTCATCACTGATGTTGTTTCTCTCTCTCTCCCTCTCTCCCTTCCTCTCTGAAATCAATAAAAATATTTTTTTAAAAAAAATAAAAGTAAAAGAAAGAAAGGGAGAGAGATGGGTGCCCTGGGACAACCGACAGCGTTCCTTCCAAGACGAAGGCGTGCTCGCGGCCGAAGTGCCCGGCGCCCACGAAGGAGCAGCTCAGGCGATGATCCCGAACCCCAGGCGTGGAATGTGATGACGCCACGGAAAACGCGGGCGGCACCAAACGAGACGCGCGGCGCAGAGAGAAGAGCCAGAAGGCAGCGCAATTATCATCAGGCAACACGGGCCACGCAGGCGGGAGGAGGCGAGGGTGCTGACGGGGTGTGTTTGGGGCCCATTCTCCCTGATTGGTTATTGTTCGTGCGGCAAAGGAGAAGGAACCGTCATCAGCCTCCATTCTCCCGGAGGCCTGCTCCACACAGCGCTCCACCCGCCGAGGGAGCCGCGCGGAACGCCAAGCGCAGGCCGAGCGCATGGGCCCCCGTGGGAGTCACACACACGCCGCCTCCTCCCCCTGCGTGTGATCTGCCCTGCTGGCATTTTCTTTCTTTACTTCCCGCCTCCACCCCCCCCCTCTTTTTTTTCCCAATCCTCCCCCGAGGATATTTTCCCATTGATTTTTAGAGAGAGTGGAAGGGAGGGGGAAAGACAGACACGTCGATGTGAGAGAGACACATCATTGGGTGGCTCCTGCACACGCCCCGACCAGGACCCGGGCCGGGGAGGAGCCTGCCACCGAGGTGCGTGCCCTTGACCGGAATGGAACCCGGGAACCTTCGGTCCGCAGGCTGACGCTCTATCCACTGGGCCGCACCGGCCAGAGCGGCCACTTCCTTTAGAGCAGAAGTTGTTCAGGGGAGCGATGTGTGAATGTGTCTAAGGCGCCTTTTTCAGACGCAGAGAGACCAGTTCAAAGGCGGGATCTGGGGGCCCGGGTGTCTCAGCCCCAGCTCCGAGGAGACTCCCGGTTTGGGAGGGGGGGGATGCATGGCACATCCCTGAGCTCTCCCTGCCCAGGGAGAAGTCCAGCCCAGCCGGCGTGGCCGAGAGGTTCAGCATTGACCAGGAACCAGAAGGTCTCTGGTTCAATTCAGGTCAGGGCACATGCCCGGGGTGTGGGCTCGATCCCCAGCAGGGGGCATGCTGGAGGCAGGCGATCCATGCTTCTCTCTCATCATTGATGTTTCTATCTCTCCCTTCCTCTTTGAAATCAATAAAAATAAAGAAAATGCGCCTTTGTGTGAGCCTAACCCCATATTGGTATTTTATCAATACTTTATCAATATTGGTATTTTATCAATACTTTATCAATATTGGTATTTTGTCAATACTTTATCAATATTGATATTTTGTCAATACTTTATCAATATTGACATTTTATCAGTATTTTATCCATATTGCTATTTTATCACTATTTTATCGATTTGGGAGAGCCTGCCTCACGTGGGTGGCACTGACACATCTGCCTGCTGGGATGGATGGAGGACTCTGTTTCGAAATCGCACCTGTCGCTGCATCTGACATCCTCCCGGGCCTGGCCTCGCTCCCGGGTTCAGACCTGACCTCAGGGATTTCTCGTCCGAGATGCAAATACAGAGAGAGCTCACGACCCTCAGCCCCGAGCCCAGAAGAGCTTACGGATCGAAGAGGCCCGCACAGCCTCGGTGGCGGGAGAAGGGAGACCAGGGCCGGGTCAGGGGGAGAACGCTGAGCAAGTTTGGGGGGCCCCCGGCCCCCTCCTCCCTCCTCCAGGGGTGAGGCCTCGTCCAGATGTTTGTGATCGAGTCGGGGAGACCGGGGGAGAGCGGACTCCCCCTCCTTCTAATCCCGAAACGTTCTCATTGTTTAGACGTGTTCCCGGGGCCGTCAGCGCGGCTGACATTAAACGAGACCTCGCACGCGAGGGGCTTGGCATCCGCCCTCAAGTACGAACCAGATGTGGGTGTTATTGTTGGACGGAGGAGGCAAGGGCAGGCGGCTTTAGGGGCTGACAGGTACGGAAAGTCGCTGCGTAAATACAGCAAATTGCTTCTGGCAGCGTAAGCCCACGGAGCCCCAAGAGTAACGGGGCTCTCTCTCTCTCTCTCTCTCTCTCTCTCTCTCTCTCTCTCTCGTCACAGGCAACCCTCCCTCAGAGCAGAAACGGAGGGGGTCTCCTGGGGCAAAGCTCCCCTGTAGGGACACAGCCGGGCGGTTCCCTAGCAGAACGGGCTGTCGTGGGGGCAGGGGATGGGGTACAGAAGCGGGGAGCCCCGACACGCCCCGGGGACTGGAGGCTTTCACCCTGGGGGGCCCGGCTCCAGGCCAGGTGGGAAAATGGTGACACGGTCAGTTCCCAGCGTCAGCCAGAGCCTTGGAGACCAGGGATCACAGATGTCGGACGGACGGGGAATCTAGGACGTGAGACGCCCCGGGGGCCATGAGCGGTGGCGGCCGTGGGTCAGGGGCAGGGGCAGGGTTCTGGGGGCTCGGGCGGGTGTGCAATCCCCCCTTTGCTCTCCCTCACCTGGCGGAATGAGCAGCGCCGGGGGACAGACGCTGTGACGTCACCGATGGGAGAAGGGTCCTCCCTGAGGGGCGAGCCGTCTCTCTCCACTCGACTTATACGTGGGGTTACACGCGTGCACGGTGCTCTGCGTGGCTCCTCATTCCCAAATGCATGTCAATTAACACTGTACCTCAAGCCCGGCCACGTGGCTCCGTGGTTGAGAGAGAATCACGGATCGGCTGCCTCCTGCACGCCCCGCACTGGGGATCGAGCCCGAAAGCCGGGCATATGGCCTTGACTGGGAATCGAACCCGGGACTCTTCAGTCCGCAGGCTGACGCTCTATCCACTGAGCCACACCGGCCAGGGCGAGATAAAGTTTGTTTATATATATATATATATATATACTAGAGGCCTGATGCACGAAATGCATGCAAGAGTAGGCCTTCCTTCCCCCGGCTACCTGCACCGGCTTCCCTCCCCGACCCCAGCTTCGTCCAGAAGGATGACCGGAATGACATCCGGTCTAATTAGCATATTGCCCTTTTATTATTATAGATAGGGTTGTCTTTCCTGAGATTTGAGTCAGAATAGGAGTGCGTTAAGATCTTTCTGAGGTTTCTGCCATGGCCTAAGCCAGTGGTCGGCAAACTCATTAGTCAACAGAGCCAAATATCCACAGTACAATGATCGATTGAAATTTCTTTTGAGAGCCAAATTTTTTAAACTTAAACTCTATAGGTAGGTACATTGTGATTAACTTAATTAGGGTCCTCCTCAGGCTTAGGAAGAGCCACACTCCAGGGGCCAAAGAGCCGCATGTGGCTCTCGAGCCGCAGTTTGCCGACCACGGGCCTAAGCGTTAACATTAATAAATCTCCGCAATCATATCCCAAAGGAGGAAGCTGATCCGGCGACAAATATTTTCCCAGCAACTGCTTTTTTCGCCTACGTTCTCATCATCGCGTGAGCCCATGCCCGTTTCTTTAAAATATATATATATATATATATATATATATATATATATATATATATATATATATATATATATTTTTTTCCCCCTACGGAGGACGTTGAGAAATGTGCCTGGACAGCAAAATTAGCCAATTGCCTTGGATTTGCAATTCTATTAATTGTTCTCCGCGTGTGTTTCTTGGCGGGCGTAGGGGACTCGCTCTCTGCCTGCAGCTGACAGAGGAGTGGAGGCCCCTGGCCTCGTCCGCCCTGCCGCTCCGGGGCCAGCTTCAAATTGGAAACACGCTCGCACCCTGCGCACGATGCCTGTCCCCCATGATCACTCCTCGCTGAGCTCCCCGCCGTGCCAACGGGATTTTTTTTTTTTAAGTTAAAGTATCGGTGGGGACGCCGTGTGGCGATTCCTGACAGACCGAGGAAAAAATAGGGCTGCTCAGAATGGCCCGTTTCTTTCTATTAAAAAAAAATATTTCGAACGTTGCTATGACTTTTACGTGGCAAACTGTGAAATGTGGTAGACGTGGGCACGATAGCCAGCCGTGCGGGATCCGGGCCAGTCCCTGCGCCCTCGCGTTCTCTGGCGGGAGGTTAACCCGAGCTGGGGTGAACCTCGTCCGTCCGAGCAGGAGAGGACGGTGGGCTGACCTGCTGGGTCCCGGCTTCCTGTTGTGCCCGCAGGACTTTGTCCATAAGAATAATGTCCATTTTTTAAAAAAATATATAGTTTTCTTGGGCTCCGTGGATAGAGCATCAGCCCGCGGACCGAAGGGTCCCGGGTTCGATTCTGGTCAAGGGCATGTACCTGGGTTGCGGGCACATCCCCAGTGGGGGGTGTGCAGGAGGCAGCTGGTCGATGTTTCTCTCTCATCGATGTTTCTAACTCTCTGTCCCTCTCCCTTCCTCTCTGTAAAAAATCAATAAAATATATTTTTAAAAAAAAACCAACGGGAACATGGATATGGATGGGCGTGAGATTAACAACAAACAAACAAACAAAATAATTAAAAAGAAACACCTTCCAGCGCATCCCGTTGTGGTTCTGCTCGCGTCCGTCTTCCCAGCGGCCCAGGGCTGTCCTCTGTCTCCACCGACCCCACCCCTCTAGGGACCGCGCCCCTCGCCAGTCCACGCGTGTCCAGGGCCCGAGGCAGAGACCTTTCGCCGGCCACACGCCCGTCAGACACCCGACGGCGGCCCCCAGGCCCGTGGCTCCTCAGGGCTGTCTGTGTCTCCAGCCACGGCAGCCGATGCATCACGCTGTCCCCTCATGCGACAGAGGTTCCTCGATGGCCCCCACCCGTCCATGGAAACAAGCCCAGATCCCCCCTCCCTGGTCACCTTTGATATCCATCAGCCGCGCGGGCGGGCAGGGGGGGGAATTCTGTGTTGCTGGAGCTCATGAGGGTCCCCCATGCGGCCCTGCGAACGGTGGCCTTTTCACCCCAAAATCGTGTTGTTGTTTTTCATTCCCTTTCTTTGTTACGAGAGCCTGCTTGTGCCTAATGAGACGTGGCTTCGCTAAACCTTCACCGTGGGCAGCTTAATGCGCTCTCGTCTCGCTCCGAGTACAAAGGCTGTCGGACGAAGCTTGTGTTGGCTGGGACGCCGGCGAGCGAGCCAGCTCCGTCAATCCGCGCTCGGCGGGGTGTCAGGGCCGGGGGGGCCCTGGGCGCGCCAGGTGGGGCCCGCGAAGGTTCTGGCACATCAGCCGGGCGATGGGGTCACCCCTCCTGTCGGACGGTAATGAGAAGCAGAGCTGTGCAGAGCGAGACCTGCGTGTCCCCGCTTCGGAGAGGGCCCGGCACGCCGCACTCATTGTTTTCCGTAGCGAAGACCGTCGGCGAGGAAGCGAGTCGTCCGCCTGGATGTGCCACCTGCTCGTCGCGGCCTCCCTGCTCTCCGTGGGGTTTCCTCCGTGAGCCCGGAGCGAAAGCGTTGCCGCCGCCCGAGGTGGTGGCTCGTCCGCCTTCTAGGACCCCGGGGGGCAGGAACGCCAGGCTGCACCCAACATCCGACAGGACGTGGAAACCCTGGTATCCACGACCTCGCAGAAGGTTAAGGGAACTCTTTCAGCCCTGGCCGATGTGGCTCAGTGGATAGAGCGTCGGCCTGTGGACTGAAGGTCCCGGGTTCAATTCCAGCCAAGGGCATGGACCAGGGTTGCAGGCTCCTCCCCGGCCTGGGCCCTGGACAGGGTGTGTGCAGGAGGCAACCCATCGATGTGTTTCTCTTACATCAATGTTTCCCTCTGTCTCTCCCTCAGGCGACTCCAGGCAGCTGGTCCCCACAATACACCTTAGCATCTCCCCAGCCTCCTCCCTTGGGCCTCACAATTGGGAGAAATAGAGCCCGTAGAAGAAGAATAGACGTTTTAAATATATTTTTATTGATTTCAGAGAGGAAGGGAGAGGGAGAAGGAGAGAAAAACAATCAATGATGAGAGAGAATCATGGATCGGCTGCCTCCTGCACGCCCCACCCTGGGGATCGAGCCTGCAACCCGGGCCTGTGCCCTGACCAGGAATCGAACCCTGACCTCCTGGTTCATAGGTCGACACTCAACCACTGAGCCACGCCAGCAGGGCACGAATAGATTTTTTTTTTACATTGACTTGAGAGAGAGGGAGAGATCAATTTGTTGTTCCACTGATGGGTGCATTCACTTGGTTGTTTCTCGTATGTGCCCTGGCCTGGGGTCGAACCAGCCCCCTTGGCATATCAGGACGAAGCTCTGACCAGCTGAGCTACCCAGTCAGGACAAAAGAATCGTCTCTTTATAGCAAATGTATTAAGACAAACAAGACTCGGAATCCCAGTGTTCCTTCTCCTATGCTCTTAATCTGTATATATAAAAGCCTAAGTGACCGGCCGGTAGCTATGACATGTACTGACCACCAGGGGGCAGACGCTCAACGCAGGAGCAGCAGAGCGACAGCAACTTTGCAGAGTGCCCTCTAGAAATCCGGGACCCCCCTGGGGGATGTCAGACGGCCGGCTTTGGCCCGATCCCCGCAGGCCAGGCCGAGGGACCCCACCGGTGCACGAATCCATGCACCCGGCCTCTAGTATTACATAAAATAAAATATTACTTAAGATTACAAAAGGCCCTGTCAAATACATGCGTTTGGTCTGGTTTTGCGTTCAGCAGTGATTGCAGAAACAAAACCATCACACATTAATGACAAACCTTCCTGCCTTCAATTTCTCGAAAAGAATCAAAAATGTTAAGTGTGATTAAAAAAAAAAAATACCACGGATAGGCATCTTCCGGAGACCGCGTTTGCTATGTATTGAATATGCAAACTAAAATCACGGGGAAGCATGTAATTTACTGCAGGGCCTGCAAACCAATTACACTTACGTATTTTATGAAAATGCTTGAATTTGTTTTGTTTTCACTTAAGACACGGCTTCGCTTGTGAGAGGGTTTTACAAGAGTCTAAACCTTTCCCTCCACAATACAACTTTATGTGCTTAAAAAAAAATAATAATTCCTCGCCCTAACCGGTGTGGCTCAGTGGATGGAGCGTCGGCCTGTGGACTGAAGGGTCCCGGGTTCGATTCCTGTCAAGGGCATGTACCTTGGTTGCGGGCACCTCCCCAGTGGAGGGTGTGCAGGAGGCAGCTGATCGATGTTTCTCTTTCATCGATGTTTCTCTCTCTCTCTCCCTCTCCCTTCCTCTCTGAAAGCAATAAAAATACTAGTACAGCGGGGTTGGCGTGTCCGGAACCCGTAGTGTTGAGTTTGACCAGAGTTGCCAGGGACAACGGACGTGACGAGAACACAAAAGCGTCTCGGACAGTCAGGCCTGGCCTTTTCTTCCTCACTCCTAAGGAGACACCACGGCCCGCGGGGGAAAGGGAATTCAAACACGTGCGCTTCCTGGTCTGTCAACATCTGCTTCCAGCGACCAGCCCGCGTCCCGCCTAAATAATGAATAAGACGCGATGGACAGGCAGGAGTCCGGCCTCCTTCCCCTGCGGGCCGGGCCCCATTTCCGCAAATTGGTCTGCGCCCGACGTCGGTTCTGAAGCCTCGGCCCACCGGGGCGTCTTCTGGGGGCGCTGAGGTCATCGGCCATTTGCTGGGAAGTGACCTGCTTGCACGGCCCCTGAGTGACAGCTGCGGGCAGATAATGCATTCCTGCGGCTCGCTGCTGAGTGCCGGCCGCATGGCCACCTGTGGCCGCTCCGGCCCGAGGCTCCCAGGACACCACGCTCCTTCGGACGAGGTCGGCCAGGCTGACCTCATCTCCGTTACCACGAAGCTCTAGGGCGGAGGTCGGTGCACCCACAGCGTGTCCGTCCCGTGGGTGCAGGAAGGAGTTATCCAGGGCCTTACGGTCTCGTGTTCTCCCATCCTTTCCCCCCCCACACACACACAGGAATGCACCCCTCAAAGCCAGCACAGCCCTTCCAGGGAGGGGGCAATGGACCCGCCTCTGGGAGAGTCAGATGAGTTAACCTCCCGGCCGCCAGCCACAACCCCCGATGGACCGTTTCACGCTTCAGGACACGGACGGGCCAGGCCGCGTCTGTCCAGCTGTCCACACACACCTTATGGACGCGGAGGCACCTGTCAAAAATAGCACGTGCTCGCCCTGGCCAGATCGGCCCCGTGGATAGAGCGTCCGTCCGCCTGCGGACTGAAGGGTCCCGGGTTCAATTCCGGTCAAGGGCACGTGCCTGGGTTGTGGGCTCATCCCCGGCCGGACGCGTGCGGGAAGCAACCCAGCGATGTGTCTCTCTCACATCGATGTTTCTCTCTCTCTCTGTCCCTCTTCTTCCTCTCTCTCTCTAAGACTCAATTGGGGGGGGGGGAGGGGGATAGTACTTGCTTTTCTTTTGTCACCTGAATGGCTGTGAACTTGAACTGAGGTGAAATTCGCACGGAGCAGGCAGGGATCAGCAAGTGAACACGGACATTCTCCAGGAGGTAACAGAACAGTGAAATGGCCGAGCTATGCATTGTGGAAGGGCAACCCCGATATTAACACTACGACCCTGGCGATGATCTAGAGGCTAATTAACAGCGTGAGGAGGGGGGTGTGCTCTCTTGTTTATTTATATTATTAATATATTTGTATTGATTTCAGAGAGGAAGGGAGAGGGAGAGAGAAACATCCATGATGAGAGGGAATCATGGACCGGCTGCCTCCTGCACGCCCCACACTGGGGATGGAGCCCGCAACCCGGGCATGTGCCCTGAGCGGGAATCGAACTGTCACCTCCCGGTTCCTAGGTCGACGCTCAACGCCTGAGCCACACCGGCCCGGCCCCCGCTCCTCATCACTGAGCCCTGACTCCTTAGAAATCGTTTCACATTCACCCGGGAAACCAAGCCGATGTTCGGGCCTGTCCCCCGTGGTGTCTGAGCTACACCCACCCAGCCTCGCCTCACGCCATCGGGTCCCCATCACTGGGCAATCGCGGGGCCTCTGAGTTTTAGGATCAGCTGTCTGCCTTCCTAGCAATAGTTTCCTAAAAGCGTCACCTTGGAAACGCCCCAAGAATGAACATACGGAGCTTGTGAGAAGTCACACACACACACACACACACACACACACACACACACGCACACTTCATGCTCTCGCTCTTCTGAACCCATCTGAGAACGACGTCTAATTGTTTGTTTAAAATTCCCCAGAAGAGACTCAAGCCTCCTTCTGAGCCTGTGTAAGCCGGGGCCTAACTCGTACCAGACGGTGGGCCCCGGCCAACCTTTTATTCCGGGGTTTTTCC
>NW_005872276.1:78270-85123 GCF_000147115.1 Myotis lucifugus | reverse complement strand
GTAGACAAACAGAAATCTCATTAGCTGTTTATACCCTTTATAATTATCTTAAAAAATATCAATCAAATTTAAACTGGTTTTTGTATTAAAAATTTTCAGTTGAGATTATAAAATTAATCTTTTTTAAATCAGACCAAGAAGTAACATATTTTGAATTTCTAATTATTTAAGAGAAAACACATTTTATTTTTTCAAAAACAAGTTATACTTTAGATATTTAATTAATTTCTCCCGATTCAATTTGCACTTTAAACTTTCAGAGCTTACAAGTCAAATATTAGCAGTTCTTTGATTAACTACATTTTTATATTTTTTAAGAATAAATTTTAAAATCTAATAATTAACTTTACTTTAAATCGCCTTGGGAAACCCGCCTGTATTTCTTTCTTAGGTTCATCTCCGCCATTTTTAAGGCCAAAACAGTCTCGGGTTTTTATTCTGTACACAGCAAAAGTTCAAGTTCAGCTCAAAACTATGCGCACTCGTTTTTAAACTGGCCTTTTCCCTTTACATGTGCACAGAAATCCCAGAAGCATTTATGAATTTGTAAAAGCTTTAAGTCATTAGCTGGAAAAAAAGATAAAGATGGCGAAGATGAAGAGAAGAAGTGGCTTTCTTGGGGAGTGGCGTCCATATTGGATGGCCACGTGGCTTCCCCCACCTCCTTGTTTCTTAGGGGGAAGATTCAGTAATGGTCTGGCATTTACTCTTTTTATTTTATTTATTTTTCAATTTTTATTTATTTTTAAAGGAAAGAAAAGATTTTTAAAGATAAAGAATCATTGGCAGTTGCTGAGAAATTCCTTTAATCCTTTTCTACTTGGTTACAAGTAGTTTACACGTGGAGGCAGAGGAGGTGCAGATGGTATTCTTAGAGACTCGCACCCTTCCACTCCAGGCTGTAAGGCCGTGGCTGCACCCCACTTAGACATTTTTAAACTCTCCTGTGCTGAATCAAGGCCATCGCCAATTAAAATAGGAATTTTCTCTGGACTTTTTGCTGAGTATTGGTCACACAACTGCTTTCTAACCTTTTCCCAGGTTTCATCAACAAAGCTTAAGAAAGAAATCAAGAATATGACTACAATTAACAGAGCATAGTTTAAAGCATACTTATAAGTATTTGAGAGTAGAGATCTCTTTCCCGAGACTCTGAATTACCCATATTTTACACCCGGTTGATTCAATTCACACAATACACTCCTTACCTTCAATCTGACGCGTGCGCACTTCTAGGAGCGACCCCCTCGCTTTCTTCTCTTGCCTCCTTACTCAATCCCTGTTCGGCACGCCAAATGTGGTGGGCTGTTTCTGTTTCCCGCGACCCGCACGGGAAAACGACAGGTTCTTGAGCGGAGGAGCTGGGGATTAAGAAAATAAAGAAAAAAACGAGACCAGACACAGAAATAGAGAAAAGCTGGGGCCAGGTGGGTGCCATCCTCTCTGATGGAGAGGCGGCAAAAGCGGCCTGAGACACACAGCAGGTTTATTTTAAAGGCCTAGATTTACATATCTAGTTCCGTCCCTGCCTGATTAACATGTCCAACCTTATTGGGGAAGCATGTTCCCAGGGTGTGGCTCTGCCTAAGCTCTGAGTTCAGCTGATAATAATTATAAGAAAATGCCTAGGTGCCTCCCAGGCGGCCCTCTACACTATTGCACACTTAATAGACTACAGCATAATAATAATACAATTTTATATGCACTGGGAAACCAAAATATTTATGTGACTTGCTTTATTATGATATTTACTTTATTGTGGTGGTCTGACACCAAACCCACAATATCTCCAAGGTATGACTGCATATATTTACCTTTACCAGTGAGATTTATAATTTTATGTTTTTTTCTTATTAATTAGCACCCTTTCTTAATGTTTGTTGTAAGGTTGGTTATTGCTCATAAACACCTTTAGATCTTGCTTCTCTGGAGAACTCTTTTATCTCTCCATTCTGAATGATAACTTTGCCAAGTAAAACATTTTTGGTTGGAAGTTTTTTTCTTTCCGTACTTTAATCCTCACCCAAGGATATTTTTCCCATTGATTTTTAGAGGGAGTGAAAGAGAGAGGGAAAGACAGAAAGAAATATACATGTGAGAGAAACACATTAAGTTGTTGCTTCCTACACATGCATTGACCGCAACTGAGGTAAGTGCCCTTGGCTGGAATATATCTATATATATAAAAGCCTAATATGCTAAGTGTCCATCCGACCATTTGACGAGTTGCTATGACATGCACTGACCACCAGGGAGCAGACACTCCAACCAGTAGATTAGCCTGCTGCTGGGGTCCGGCCAATCAGGACTGGGCGAGATGGGCTGGACACACCCTGGAGCCCTCCTGTGGTCCCTCCCCCGCCCTGATCATGCACCATTGGGGTCTCTTGTCCTGGCCTGTGACTTCTCACAATCTGGGACCCCTCGGGCAATGTTAGAGAGCAGGTTTTGGCCCAATCCCCATAGGCCAGGCTGAGGGACCCCACAGGTGCACGAATCTGTGCACCAGGCCTCTAGTATCCTATATAATGAAAGCTCAATGACTGGACGGCAGAATGACTGGAATGACTGGAACGACCAGAATGACTGCGGCCCTCTGCCCTTAATCGGCCCCATCGGTGGGCCGGCTGGACCCCACCAGTGCATGAACTCGTGCACTGGGCCTCTAGTATATATATAGTGCCACTCCCTGCTGGCCTGCAAAATTTCTGCTGAAAATGCTATTAGTTTTATGAGGGTGTCCTTGTTTGAACCAATTTATTTTTCTTTTGCTGCTTTTACTAACTTCTCCTTTTCTTTAACTTTTGACACTTCAATCATGTGTCTTCATGTGGGTCTCTTTGGGTTCATCTTACTTAGAACTCTCTGCCCTTCCTGGATTTAGACCTCTGTTTCTCTCTCCAGGTTAGGGACATTTTCAGCAATTATTTCTTCATATAAGTTTTCTTCCTCTTTCTTGCTCGTTTCTTCTTCTAGGACTCCTGTAATGAGAATGTTAGTCTGTTTGATGTTGTTCCATAAATCCCTTAAACCATCTTCTCTTTTTTTTTTTTTTTTTTTTTTTTTTTTTTTTTTTTTTTTTTTTTTTTTTTTTTGCTGTTCTGATTGAGTTCCTATGCTCAGTCACGCAGATGTGACCCTAGTGACAGGGCTGAGGAAGACCGGGAGTTCACACGGCCCACCCTGCCTCTGACCCCCACACTTGACTTAACTGCCCTGACTGCTCAGCTGCCAGTGAGAACGTGGGCGGAGCCCGGAGATGCACTCTACTCAATTTCTCCAGGCAGGTGTGAGCTGTGTGCACACACACGCACTCTCACACACACTCACAGACGTGCACTTAGCGCTTCAGTCCCCTGCCCGAGCACTGTGCGGCCAGATAAACCTTCCAGAGTTTACACAGCTCCCTGGGGCCGGGCCTCAACCAGAGGCACCGAGCGCACCAGCGGTAAGAGATGGGCCTGTGGGGCTTCGGGGGCACCTGGAATGGGGCTCTCAGACACGTGCTCAGACTCAGCATCCATTCTGCTCCTCTGGCACTGCCGAGGACGAAAAGCTGAAGAGTATGTTTCCCAGGCTCCGTGCACCCAGGGCGTTCGCTCCGGAGTTAGTTCTGCTAAATGGAGGCACCTCTATGAGGTCTGGACGCAGAGGTGAAGCAGAGCCAGCCTCCTGGTCCTTGGCTGTGTGCTCAGGGCACACGTGTGCCCTCGGCAGTGTTCCCATGTCAGCTGCCAGCTTTGCAGGGGCCCAGATGCAGCCTCCAGACCAGGAGTTGCCACTGCAGCCCCGTGTCCCAGCGCGGCCTCGATCCCTGCCGGGCAAGGGTAGCGCCACCCGCCTCCCGGGGTGGCCACTCAGCAGTACTGTTGCCGCATGTGCTTCCATGACCCTGTAAGCACCTAGCTCCCTCTCTACTTAAAATCTCGCAGACTCTGTTTCCTGCACTGAACACAGATAGAGACAGACACTCTGGGCTAACAGCTCAGACCTTCAGCACAAAGCTGACAGGCCCTGGGGGCCCGAGGGCCAAGGTGGCCTTGAAGGACCATGAGAGAGTGCGACTGGGAATACAGTCTGCCGAAGGGTGCACACACACACACACACACACACACATGCATACGCACACACGCATACACACACACACACACACACACACACACACCTGGAGCAGGCAGAGGGCCACCACTGTCCCCCTGCCTCATGCTTCGGTGCTCTGGGTCCCTGGCCGCACACAGCCTTGTGTGACAGGATGACGTGTGGAAACGTTAAGTCATACTCCGAGGTTCCCCTACCGGACCTGGTCACTTCCTTCAGTAGCCCACAGCTCAGCTGTTGTCTCAGGGAAGGGATGACAGCACAGAGGGAAGCAAGCGTCCTGACCTGGCTTTTGAGTTTCAAAATTGCAGCCCTCCAGGGGAACAGAAGTGACTCATATGGGTGGGAGGACACAGCAAGCTTCCCCCTCCTCCCTCCCCCTACACCCCGGGGTTTCCGGAGGAGGACTTGGGGGAGAGGCACAGGGAAAGTAGGCAGGACATGGGTAGCTCTGGCCCCTGAGAAAGATGAGGCCTGAGGTCACAGGTGGCCTTTAGCTTGGCTCCTCTGTTACCTGTTGGGCTGCTGAGTCCCAGTTCCAAATCCTTCCGATCTCATTGGCTCAGCTCATCTTTTCCAGCCAGGCCCCAAGTCCAGGTCAGCGACCAGCCCGCGAGGAGACGGCCTTTGGTTCCGGCGACCACCTCTGGTCTAAGCCGGGCCACGTGGATTGGGGCAATGCATTGGAGGGGGCGCAGGAGAGGCTGCAGCTGACACACCTGGTCCTGGATGCCTGCTCCTCTCACAGCCCAGGGCCTTCAGGGCAGGCCTGTGCTTGCAGGGCTCCTGCGGTTCCTTCACCGCATTGTCCATCACGGAGCCACTGGTGTATCACCTTTAAGAACGGGGAGTTTTGCCAGATGCATGTTTATTTGCTTTTGGATTTTTCCACGTTGCAGGACACTGTGTTGTTAAAAATCCCAGGTATTCCAGCAGCAAATTTCATGCACCAGTTTCTGCTAAATGCTGTGGGAGTTGCGTCTGCCACCCGAGCACACTGTGCCTCACTCCCTGATTGTGAATATATACTCTTTTGGGGGTTTTATATGACATTTATCTGCATAAAAATCTACGCAAAAGCCCAAAGGGGACCCTGTGGGCTTCCTCTTCCCCAGCTCTTCCTCTTCCTCTTCCCCAGTTCCTCCCCACAACCACCCACCTCAGGCTGGGCCCCCAGCCCAGGCCTCACCTCAGACCCAAGCAGGAGAGGCAGAGCCCTGCACCCTGGCAGGCGCACAAGGGGCTGGCCGGCCTGGCTGGGGCCGTGAGGTGCTGGCGGCCTCTCTCTCCATGATGGATGGCCCGCTGGCTGGAGCCACAGTTCCAATTTGCTCCCCATTGGGACAGCCGCTTTACCCACAATTCAATTTGTCAGGGCCACAAATCACTCTGCGCAATCAGACAGGGAGGTGGCGGGGAGACGGAGGCGGGCACAGGACTCCAGAGGGTCCTGGGCTGGGAGAGGGCCACAGGCTTGGGGCGCTGATGAGACCAGGTTTGGCTCCATGCCGGGCCCCTTTCCTCCCACACCCGCCAACGCCTGCCTGCTGTGGGCTCCAGCCATCCCCATGGCTCCAGGCGATCTGCTCCACACCCAGCCCTAACCTGGCACCCCTTCCCAGCTCCCTGCCTGGCTCCTTCTTCCCCCCAAACAAGTACAAAAACCCAGTGCTTGTCCTCCGCCCCCAGGCTTCCTCCACCCAGCCCAGCCCAGCCATTGCTCCACTTAGAAATCCCAGGCCTCCTGCTGCCCACTGCCCTCCCTGGGCCGGTGGCTCCACCTCCAGGCCGATGAGAGGGATGAGAGGTGGGCCTCGTTCATTCACTCACTCTGCAAACGCTGAGCATTCCCGTCACAGTGAGCAGAGCCACCGTGCAGGGAGGCAGCAGACCTGACTGAGCCCTTAGAGAAGGGGCCTGGCCTAGGTCCGCCAGGTGGGCAGTCTCCCTTCACTCCCTTCCTTTACAGCTGGGCATAGGCTGCCCTCCAGCAAGCCTTCCCTGGGCCCATCTGCGGGGCGGGGCGAACCTAGGTGTACAGTTGTGAGTGCACGAAAGGAATTTACTCTTGTTTATTGTTTATTAGTCATTGTACTATTTTCCATACAAACAACTGTGAACGTACTTTGACCCCACGCTGCGTGTACCCCATCAGTGGGCACTTTGTGAAGGGTCTGAATTCAAGGCGTCTCCTAGTGGTGTCTTGCCTTTCTGCTAAGCCCCAAGAGTAAAGTCTCCCCCTTATAGGGTCTGCCCACCCAAGCACGTCCGGGCGCCAGCAATGCCTTCTTGGGACTCAGCTAGATGCCTCCTCCTCCAGGAAGCCTTTCCTGGCACGTGGCCTGTGCCTGAGCCCACACTTTCTCCTTCCCCCTCCCCACATACACCCTGGGTTCAGAGGGCCTTGGAGCTGCCCCTCACCTCCACCAGGTGCCTGTGTGGGTTAAAGGTCTCTCCCCAGCCCTGCTCCTGCCCCCAGCTCTCCCCCTCTGCCCTCTCTAATGATGATGGAGCCGCAGAGCAGGGACTCTGCTTTGATCTATGGCAGCTGTCTCACCCCCCGCCCCCCCCCCCCCCCCCTGAGAAGGACTTCCCCCCCCCAAAAATCACTTCCCCCTGGGGGGTCACAGTGGGCCCCGCCCCCTCTGGGCCCCAGGCCCTGGAGCTTCTGGGCTTGAAAAAACAGGGAGGGTGCCTTTCTCCCTGTGCCCACTGCCAGGATCGGCGATATCTTTGTTGTGAGGGAGTCAGGGCC
>NW_005872276.1:67590-78170 GCF_000147115.1 Myotis lucifugus | reverse complement strand
ATGTTGTTTTCTGACGGTTAGCCGCCCCTCCTCAGAGTTACTACACTTAGAGGCTTTAGGCAAAGAGGATGTTTTGAGGGCCAGTTTGCTCTCTCACAGCCCTGGGGTCTGGGAGGCAGAGGCGCCCATCTCCTGTCCTGGGCTGGCCTTAACAAACCCCGCGATGAATCCTCAGAGCAGGCCCACTTTCAACCACCTCTGTGTCTGCGCATCTGCTCTTAGACAAAAGCCCAGGGGACAGCTGTTCTTCACGGAGAGGAAGACTCTGGGGTCCTCAGCAGAGCGTGTCCTGGTGCATTTCAGCCAGGGCGCCTTGCCTGGCGTTGATTTATGTCCCCAACCTTTCAGCACTCGCGCTCCTATAAAGGGAGGGCTGTGCATACCAGAGGCGGGTCTGCTGAGCTGGCCTCAGCAAAGAGCCATCCCCCAGCAGATTTGGGGGAGCAGGGGAGTGGGGAGGGCGTCACCCATCCTTTGCAGGGGCTGCACTCCTGCTGCCTCCCCATGTGGGCTGTTCTGACCCTGAGATACCGGGGTTTTGACCTTGGCAGGGACCCTGCTTCTAGGAGAGGCTGCACAGAGCTGCTCACCCCCCTCCCTCTCCCCTACCAGGCTCCTCTCCCTCGCTCTCTCTTTCCAGGCCTTGATGTGTCCTGAGTTCTTACCTGCCGCTCTCTCCCTGCTTCCCACACCTTCTCACAGGCCTCCCTGCACTGAACAATCTCCATCCCCCCTCAGCCCAGCTCCCACCCCCACCACACCCAGTGCTGTTTGCACTGTGGGCCTCAGCAGGCATGGTAGGAGGTGGGCAAGAGGGGGACAATGGGATGGGTGCTCATGGCTCCTGTGCAGTAGCCCCTGTGCCCACCCTCCCCGGGCACGTTCCCCATGGCACCGTGCTGCCAGTCCCCAGGTAGCCACCACCTGGGGGTTTCAGAGTCCCGTGTGCGCCTTTGGCAGCTGGTCCTCTGTGTGCATCCTGTTTCCTTCCTCTCCTGGCCTCTTCCCTGTTCTCTAGTCCTGTCCCTTTTCTCTCCTTTTTCTCCTTTGCCCTTCCTGGGGCTCATTCCTGCGGAGAAGGGCTGGCTGGGCGGAACCAGGGCAATGTGGGTGGCCTGGTGAGGCCTGGAGTCCCAGGTGGGCGTGGTGAGGGAGAGTGGTTCTGCTGAGGAGACCCATCAACCCCTTGGAATGTTCGGAAGCTGGATTGTAGTTGATTCGTCCAGGGGTGCACAGGCCCAGGGGAGTGGCTTCAGATGAGTCACTTCCCCTCCCCCAGAAGCAGGTTCATCAGCAGACCCAGTGTAGCTGGCCTGGGGCCACACACCCAGTGGGATGGACCTGTCCTGTTATTTGCCCAGGACACCCCCTTCCAGGGGCCAGCTAGGGTTGGGGAGGGGACATTTGGTTCCTTTTCATAAAACAGTAATCCCATAAAATGCTCTGAATAAAGAGGGGTCCCATGGTCATAGGAGTTAGAGAAACTCAGCATTCCATAGACTCCTGTTATGTTCCCTCTGGCCAAGGCTCTGACATGCTCTGCAGTGGAGAATATACTGTTTAATATGTGTCCCCAAAGCTGATTGGGGAACCAAAATACCCCCCTCCCCACTCCCAGGCTCATTTCCTCAGCCCGGGTTCCACGGAACACACTTTGGGAACCCTTGCTCTCAGGCCCAGCATGCGTGGCCCTGTGCTGTGGGGAATAGTAGCGGGCTTTGAGCCACGTGGACGAGAGGCAGCCAGGTTTGCTGAAAAGCATTTGCCATCTTTTAGGTCTCAGCTTCTTTGTCTCTAAAAAGGGGCGAGACCATTGCCCTGAGGGTTCAAGGTGATAGTCACATCTTAGTGAGGACTCTGGTGGCAGCAAGGCAGGAGTCACACTAAACAAAAAGGGGGGCTATTGGAAGATGCTGGGGGTCTGCACACCCCTGGGCAGGAGTGTTGCATGAGGGCCAAGAGCCAGGAGGTGAGGGGTTACCTTGGCAGTGTCTACACTCCATCCTCCGTCCAGCTTCTCTGCACACCTGCCTCCTCCGAAGACCATGTCTGTCGCTTCCAGGGCTGTGGGGCCAGATATGCCCGCCCAGCCCCATGGCAGCCTCGGCTCCCGAGTCTGGACCCAGTAGTGCCCCTCAGGACAGATTCCAGACCCCAAGAGAGAAAAGGGAATCCTCTTACACTCCTGGTGGGAATGCAGACTGGTGCAGCCATTATTCAAAACAGTATGGAGTTTCCTAAAAACAAAAAACAAACAATAAAAAACACAACTAAATATGGAACTGTCCTTTGACTCAGTGATCCCAGTTCTAGGAATATATCCTAAGAAACCTGAAGCACCAGTCAGAAAGAATATATGCATCCTATGCTCATAGCAGCACAATTTACAATGGCTAATGTTATATTGAAATTCAGCGAGTCCAATAGTAAACGCCACAATCAGAGGGTCGAATTTTGGAGCTTTTATTTCAAAGCCGACGGCGACCACAAAGGGCTATTGACACTCCAAACCTCGAGGTCCCTAAATGGAGTTATGGGTAAGCTTATAAAGGCAAAAAGAGAAAAAAAAACACCTCTAGGATTGGTGCCGTGAGACCCTATCTGGCGCCAGATCTGACAATTCCGTCTGGGAGCGTCATAGTTTATGTCCTTCCCAAGGTGGTAACAATGCTTAAGCAAATAGGTCCTGCAAGACAGATGATTTAAGAGGGAGCAGTGACCAGACCATAGACTGATAAGAACGTACACCAGATTTCCCTCACAGGCCCAAACTTCCAGCCCCCACCCCCTTCACGTTCCCATTATTCAAGCAAGCATATTTACATAAGCTAGAAATTGCATAGTTACTTATCTGGTTTAGTTATATCCTGGAATTAGCAGGTCGATGGACCATCTGTGCCTGAGTGGCAGTCCTAACAAAGTTTATGGGATGAAAAGGAATGCCTAAGGTTCAGGTAGAGGGCAAGGGGATGGAAGGAGTCAGTTTCTTCAAGGTCCATTCTTCATTCCCCACTGGTTTTATGTACAGAGTCAAATGGTTGACTCTTGTGGGTCATTGTAGGGGAGGGGATCATATTGATCCCTGAGGACCATGAACTTGATAGAGCTAATTCTTCATTTAATAAAGTTAGTTAACCAGTTTATAAGGCAGGGGCCCGGATTGAGGGCCAGGAGTAATAATGCTAGGGGGCCGACAGCAGCAGAGAGGAAAGTAGTTAACCAAGGGGACCAATTGGATAGTCTCTGGATCCAGTTCTGGGATTGTTCTAATTTCCTTTCCCTGTATTCTATATTTTTTCTCACTAGGGATAGGCTCTCTTGTATGATCCCCGTATTATTGGCGTAGAAACAGCAGTTTTCTCCTAGTGCTACACAGAGTCCTCCCTGCTGGAGGAAGAGGAGATCTAACCCTCATCTGTTTTGGAGGACCATTTCAGCTAAGGAATCGACCTGTTCATTTAGATGGGAAATGGGGCTTTCAAGGTGGCTAAGGTCAGCGTCTACCTGTTTGGTGAGCTACCTATGTTAGCGTCTCCTTTTACTAGGGAGAAGGTCCCTATTGCTGCGGAGCCTGCAATCCCTAACCCGATTAATACAGGGATTAAGATAGGGACCCTCTTCCATCGTGATAGAGATGGAGGTGGGTAAATCAGAATGCTTCCTTCATTGCAAACATATATATATCTGGGGAAGGACATATACAAGAATACAGAGGACGGGTTCAGATTGGTTCTGGAACCTGTAGGAGGAAATACAGTGGGTGAGGCCATCTCTACAGGCAAACCAAGTCTGATTTGGAGCATGGTAGAAGATTTTGTGTCATTAGAATTTATCAGAATGGTGGTATTGCAGAAGTCAGGACCTGGGGAGGCCTGAAGGTAGTACGGGGAGGATATGAGGCAAGTACCCTTTCCTTGAAGGTCCCCCAGGGTTAGCCTTGGCCATCTCCAGTCATAGTCCTCACTATCTCTGGAGGGGATTAGGGGCTTGATGACTCCTACTCCCATATAGTAAGGTGGATGGAGTTAAGACATAACCAGCAGTCAGCCCCTAAGTCGGGTTGGGAAACATTAACGAACCGGTGTATGGTAGTTAGCATGGCTAAGAGAGATGGTTCGGAGGGGGAGGTAGGTAGAGGAGATAGTTCAAAGTGGGGAAGATTGCTATTTGGTGTGAGAAGGAGGTGATGTATATTGGGAGGCCTTGTTGGGGCAGGTGGGACTGGTATGGGTAAGGCTAGTTCAGCTAGTGGCCCTATGGGCCTTTGGGTCTGGCCAGGGCCCGTCCTTGGATGGTGAATAAAGTACCTGGGTCCCAGCCTGTTACATACAATCTTATTCCCCATGTCCTTCCCATTCTCCAGGAAGAGTCCTGGGAGTTTTTGATTGTAAATTCTACGGGGTTACAATCTCCTACGATACAGGAGGTAGGCTTGGAGACCCTCTGAAACTTGAGATAGTGGTCACTAACTTTATAGTCGAGATCTCTAGTTGAGATGGTCTCGCAGCCCCATATGCAACAGAAAAGATGTCTTGGGCTTTGGCACTGAGAGCGATGCTTCCACTCCCTGGGAAAAGAGAAATGTCTTTACTCTGTAAGACTTTTTCTGCGGGGAGCATTCCACAACCATAATGATTGTCTGAAGCTGAGGCAGACAGGGTGCTTCAGAGAAGGGAGCAAAGATCTATAACAAATTGTATGCTCCCCCATCCCTTAGTTAAACTTTCGAGAGTTTCACCTGTTGCTCCATTTCTGAGTTCCCATGTCCATTTAGGGGGAGGTCTAAGGGGATTTCTCTCTGTACATAGAAGGAGGGTCAAGGTTAAAATACACGCGAAAGTCTTAACTTTAGTGGGTCTGATGGAGAGTCCTGGGTTTTCCATTCCTCTCTGGTCACCGTAAGTCGAGTGTGATGGAGCCACGTCAGTATGCCATTGACCTTCACCGCGGTGGGGGTGGTCAGGATGACTGTGCAAGGTCCTTTCCAGGTGGGAGTCAGTCCCTGGGCGGTGGATTTCTTTACCCACACAGTCTCCGGGTTGGAAGGGATGGACGGGATCAGAGGTCGGCAAAGGTAAGGCTTCCTGGATGCGCTTATGGATGTCTTTCTGGGTGGACTGTAAGGCCTGTAAGGACTTGAGTAAAGATTGGTTATGGATTTCATCTTTTATTTCTTCTTGAAGTTTTTGGGAGTATTGGAGGAGGTCTCCCAAACATAATTTCATATGGGAGAACCCACTTGGTATGGAGTGCACCTTGCCTCGAGTAGGGCGAAAGGGAGTAAAGTGGCCCAATTTCCACCAGTTTCTGAGGTAAATTTGGTGAGGACCTCTTTTAAGGTCCTATTCATGCATTCTACTGGCCCAGAGCTTTGGGGCCAGTAGGTACAATGTAACTTCCAGTTAATGCTTAATGCTTTCGCTATGTCCTGTGACACCTTTGCTACAAAAGCTGGGCCATTAATCTGAACCTAGAGTTATGGGTAGGCCAAATCGGGGAATAATCTCTTGGAGTAACTTTTTAGCTACAATGGTGGCAGTTTCTGTTCTAGTGTGGTAAGCTTCAACCCACCCCGAGAAGGTGTCTATGAAGACTAAAAGGTACTTATACCCTACCGCTGTGGGCTTGATTTCTGTGAAATCAACCTCCCACTGTTCTCCTGGAGAGCCTTCTCTTGCCCGGATTCCTATTGGGGGTCTTTTTCTCTATTTGGCATTTACTTGAGCAGAGGTGATGCATCGAGAAACAGTGCTGTCTATTATACTCTCCAAATTGGGTACATAGTATTTATTTCTTAGAAGCCCTGTAAGCTTAGTGTGGCCTAAGTGAGTAGCCTGATGTAACTGGCTGGCTATTGTCCGACCTAGAGCCTCGGGAACCAAAAGCTGGCCATCAGGCAAGGTCCACCATCTTCCCAGGTTTTTGGAGGCCTGCTTCTGTGTTGCTAGCTCCTCCTCCTTCTCCATGTAAGCAGGTGAGTTGGGTAGGTCAGGGTCTGGAAGAACCACTAGAATTTGTAGAGGCCCCACTGGTTTTAGGGCAGCCTCCCGGGCCGCTTCATTGGCGGCCTGGTTCCCCCTTGCTGCTGGGGAGTCCCCTTTTTGGTGTCCCTTGCAGTGGACCAATGCCACCGCCTTTGGTAGCCAGATGGCTTCAAGAGGGCTAGAATTTCTTCCTTATTTTTGATGTCCTTTCCCGCGGAGGTCAAGAGTCCCCTTTCTTGGTAAATAGCACTGTGTACGTGAGCCGTTGCAAACGCGTATCTGCTATCAGTATAAATTGTTACTGACTTCCCTCTTGCCCACCGGGAGCCTGAATCAGGGCAATTAACTCCGCCTTCTGGGTGGATGTTCCGCGAGTGAGCGCCTGAGACCAGATGGTTCCCTCTAAAGTAACCACCGCCGCCCCTGCACACCTGATTCCTTCCTGGACAAAACTACTCCCGTCAGTGAACAGTACCTCCTCCGGCGACGCCAGTGGGTATCAGTGAAGTCTGGGCGGGCAGTCGCTGACCTCTAAACAGTCATGTAGAGGCTCTTCAAGGTCATCATCTGGGAGGAGGCTGGCAGGTTTGATGGCAAGAGTCTTGTGGAACCTGATGCGGGGCTGGTCGAGTAGAAGAGCCAGAAAGTGGGTGATCCGCGCGTTTGACATCCAGCGCTCTACTGTGTTCTGGAGTAGAGCCTCGACTGCATGGGGGGTGCTTAGGATTAGCTCGTGCCCTAGGGTTAGTGTGTCTGCTTCCTTGATGAGTATAGCAGCAGCTGCTACTGCCCAGAGGCAGGTGGGCCACCCAGACGCAACAGGATCAAGTCTTTTGGACAAGTAGGCTACTGCCCTTTTCCAGGGGCCGAGACTTTGAGTGAGAACCCCCTTGGCTATGCCCCTTGTCTCATGTTCGTAGAGGTGGAAGGGCTTAGTCACATCGGGAGTGCTAAAGCAGGAGCTGATGTTAGGGCAGCTTTTAATTTTTCAAAGGCTTGCTGCTCTGTCTCAGACCACGCTAATTGTTGTCCCCCCTCCCCCGCCTCCGGTGCTGGAGTATAAAGGCTTAGCGATCTCTGCAAACCCCTGGATCCATAGGCGGCAGTACCCAACTGCCCCTAGGAACTCTCACAACTGTCTCTTAGTCTTGGGAGTGGGGATTCGTAGGATTGCCTCAATCTGACTGAGAGAAAGAGTCCGCTTGCCTTGACAGATGTTGTACCCTAGGTATGTAATTTTGGGGGTGCAGAGTGGAGCCTTCCTAGCCGATACTCTGTATCCTTAAGTCTGTAAGGTGTCTAAGAGACTTTCTAGCCCTCCGACATCTACATATTGTAGCAAGGTACATTTTGGATTTGTATGCCGAAAAGTGAGCAGATCTGAGCTTAAGGCTGCATCAAACAAGGTGGGGGAGATCTTAAACCCCTGTGGTAGTGGGGTCCAGGTTAATTGTCCAGAAAATCCTTCCTCAGGGTCTGTCTATTCAAATACAAAAATGGGTTGGCTTATGGGGGCTGACTGGATGCTAAAGAAGGTGTCCTTTAGGTCTAGTACAGTGTAAAATTTACGCTCTGGAGGGAGGAGGCTCAGGAGAGTGTAAAGGTTAGGGACTGTCTGGTGTATGGTCTCAACCCGCTTATTCACTTCCCTTAGATCCTGTACCAGTCGGTAGTCTTTGGTTTCCGGTTTTAGGAACAAAGGTAGTGTTCCAGGGGAATGGCAAGGGACTAGAATACCTGCTTCTCGTAGTCTGCATATGTGAATGGTGATGCCCTGATCAACTTCTAAGCTCATAGGGGTCACCGTGGGTGTCAACTGGATTACAATGGGGGTCAGGTGGCTAGCCAGTCCCGGAGGGTTGCTTTCAGCCCATACTGCAGGGAAAGGTCGCTGGAGCTTTTCTAGGTACGCAGAAGACCCTTGAGCGGGTGGGTTTTCTGGAGGCGATTTTTCCTGTAAGAGATACTCCTCCAACAGGGGGAAAGTGAGAAGGATTCTGATAGGAAAAGAATTTTGATTAGATGGATCCACTGTGAGGCGTGCTCGGTCTCCTTCAAAGGAGATGGTAGCCTGTAGTTTTTGAACAAGGTCTTGTCCTAAGAGGGGGTAAGGGCACTCCGAAATAACCAGATATGAGTGAGTTACTGTATTCTTTCCAAGATCTACTGTCCTTTGTGAAGTCCATGGGCAGAGAGTTGACTTTCCCGTGGCCCCCTGGATGGAAGTTTTCTTGGTCGTTACAGTTCCCATAGGCTTGGTCAGGACAGAATAAGTAGCACCCGTATCTACTAGGAAACTAACAGGTTTGCCCCTGAATTACCCTAGGCTTCTGGGGGCTGAGCGGGATGGAGCTTGCGTCTCGTCAATCCTCCTCCAGATTCAGGACCCTTGGGGCCTGTGGCTGCCTCTTCCTGTCCCCGTGGGATCCGTCTCAGTCAGGGCAGTCTCTCTTCCAGTGTCCTTTTTTTTACAATAGGCACACTGGTTTTTCCCTAACCAGGGTCTACTCCCCCGCTGTTGGCCTTTTTTGTGAACACTCCTTTCCTTGCAGGATTGTTTCTTTAAAAGCCTCTACAACTGCCCTTGCTAGTCTCTTATTCTGTTTCCCCTCTGGGGTGTCTCTGTTGTTGAATACCTTCTGGATGACTTCAATTAATTGAGACCAATTCATGCCCTGGAATCCCTATAATCTTTGAAGCTTCTTCCTTATGTCAGAGGCCGACTGGGTTACAAAAGCCACATTGATTGCCCTCTGGTTCTCTGGAGCATCTGGGTCAATAGGAGTGTAGACCCTGTGCTCCTCACACAGGCGCTCCAGAAAAGCCGTGGGAGATTCCTGGGGTCCTTGAGTCACTTCGGTAACTTTAGATAAATGGGTAGGTTTCCTAGCAGCTGCCTTAATGCCTAATAGGAGAACACAGTGAAAAGTGTCCAGGGAAGTCCTCCCTCCCACGGAGTTGGGATCCCACTGGGGCCTCAAGGACGGAAAAACGTCCTCAATCCAGTCCTGATTTTCCTCAAGCGACCCTCCTCCTGGGCCCAAAGCAGCCCTTCTGGCCTCCAACCGAATTCTGTCCCTCTCTTCAGTGGTGAAGAGGGTGAATAGGAGTTGCTGACAGTCATCCCATGTGGGTTGGTGGGTATGAAAGACAGACTCCAGTAGGCTGATGAGAGCCTGAGGATTTTCAGAAAATGGGGGGTTTAGTGTTTTCTAATTATAAAGGTCGCTCATGGAGAAGGGGGCATAAATCAAGAAGGGGTGCCCTCCTAAATTCCCCTCCATAGGGGGTGCCTTCCTTAGGGATAAGAGAGATCCCTTCGGAAGTGGGTCTCAGGCACCGCCCTCCCTTGCCTGGGTAAGGCTCCAAGTGGCAGGGGTGAGAATGAAAGGGACCGCTCCCCCTGTTTTGGAGCCTGGGAATCCCCCTCCTTTGCTTGGGTGCAGCTCCAAGTGATGGGGGTGAGAATGAAGGAGGCTTCTCCCCCTGTGTCGGAGCCTGGGAATCCCCTTCCCTTTGTGATCGGGGAAGTTGTGTCTCCCCTTCGGGCAGAGGGTGTAGGACACAGGGATTATAAGGTGGAGGGAGGTCTGACTCCTCTGGTGTTGGGGGGAAGAACTGGAAGCTTGGAAGGCGTCCCCCCTCCAGCACTTTCCTTGGGGCCTGTGCTTCCCTCCACAGCACTCTCCCGGCAGCCCATCATTTCCCCTCCCAGAATTCCCCTTGGGGCTGGCTACTAATATTCGGACCCAATATGAAGAGCACAATTCTTTAATCAAGGTGGGGGATTCTGAACTAAATTTAACCATTTATCTATGTAGGGAAATTGGTCCGGATTCCCGGGATCCCCTGTGACTATGTTCCAGACAGTTTTCACAAGCCCGGGGCAGAAACCCGTGTTTGGCCAGCCCGCCCTGTGCCCTCACCCTGCATTTGGGCCACTCTAACTCCCATAAAGTCCTCAGCCTTCCCTTTGAGAACTTTATACATCATCCGAAGGGATCTCTCTTATCCCTAAGGGAGGCACCCCCTATGGAGGGGAATTTATATACATCATCTGAGAACCCTTCTTTGAAATGCATCAGCATGCACCCTAAGGGCATCTTAGCTCTGCTGGGTCCCCCTCCCATTGTGAAACAGAGGGAGACAATCCCCACAACCTGAAGAAAGAGAAAAAACAAGAACTTCAGAGACAACCAAAGAGCACCGCAGTAAAAATCCTCCCTCCCAAAGGCTGGGGAGTGACCTGCGGAGAAAAAATGACTTTTAGTTGGGCAGAAAAAGAATGCAGAGCAGGAGGAAGGTGTGCAGGGAGATTTCTGGTGGACTGAACTCCCGGAGGGTCCCTTGACAGAAGAGGTCCTGAATCCAGTCACAGATACCTTCAGGGTAAGCGAAGAAGGAAAGAACCAGGTTATGTCCTCCAGGATGTCTCTAGCAAACAACTGAAAATGATGAGACACCCAAACAGGATACCTGGGGTAAACGGGGTCCATAAACAGATAGTTATGCTGAGACAAACAGACAAACAAACGAAGGTAGGGGTGAGTGATTTACTTTCATAGATCTACTCAAATGCCCACACACACAATGGAT
>NW_005872276.1:61424-67231 GCF_000147115.1 Myotis lucifugus | reverse complement strand
TTTTATTTCAATGCCGATGGCGACCATGAAGGGCTATTGCCACTCCAAAACTGGTGGTCCTGAAATGGAGTTAGGGGTAAGCTTATAAAGGCAAAAAGAGAAAAACTCTAGGATTGGTGCCGTGAGACCCTATCTCAAGGCCTGGCCTGGCACCAGCCCTGACAATTCCTTCTGGGAGCATCATAGTTTATGGCCTCCCAAGGTGGTAACAATGCTTAAGCAAACAGGTCCTGCAAGACAGATGATGTAAGAGGGAGCAGTGACCAGACCATAGACTGATAAGAACGTACACCAGATTTTCATCACAGGCTCAAACTTCCAGCCCCCCACCCCCCTTCACTTTCCCATTATTCAAGCAAGCATATTTACAGATGCTAGAAATAGCATAGTTACTTATCTGGTTTAGTTATATCCTGGAATTAACAAGTCAATGGATTATTTGTGCCTGAGAGGCAGTCCTAACAAAGTTTATGGGATGAAAAGTGTTAGGTCGGAGAGAGCCCAGGATCAAATACATACAGACATGGGATGAGACAATGGACTTCCTCTGGAATTTCTCACAGATCTGGGATTTCTCACAGGTCAACGTGCCAGACACAGATACCTGCTTCTTCTCCCTGAATCCACATACTCCCCTGCAGCTGAAGCCTCCTCAACTGAATACCTCAGCTCATGTCCCCGCCCCTCACCCAACTGCAGTATAAAAAAAGCGCCCCCCTCCATGTTGGCGTGAATCCACGTGCCCTGTCTTTGGGGGTACGTGGGTCTCCCGGGGATGCAGAATAAACTTTCCTTTCCTTTCTTTTCTGATTCACTGGACTCTATTTCTTGCGCCGCCTCCTGAGCCACCTAACCTAACATTTGGTGCCTTGAAACCCGGGTGGCGCGAGCACTCCATTTGGCCGTCCCTCCACGGCTCGGGGTGCCCGCCTCTCCCTCCTCGTGGCTCTGGACCCATCAGGACCTCATTTCTTCAGCTCGGCAACTTTTCCCAGTTTGGCAGCATCAGCGGTGAGTCGAGTCCCGCCCCGCCCGCGTGCCGGTCCCATGTGGCCGCCAGCCCGCCGGCATCTCTGTCCGTAAAACTCGGCCGAGTCAGGGATTGCCTCTCCGGACCCTTGCAAGAAGGCTCCTTCAGACCTGGGAGGGTAGCAGGGACGCCTCTACCCCACCCACGGTCCATCCGTCCATCCGTAGCGTGGGTTAAACCGCTGGGACGCCAGCCTTTAGCCCCGCTACAGGCCACGGGTATCGAGCACGGGGAATCCAAATTCCAAACCTGACCTGAGCACACCTCTAGGGTGTCTGCTCCCCGATCTGGCTAAACACAGGGCCTGTCCCGGACCTGCGTCCTTTTTCTGTAACGTAGCATGGCCTCAGTCTGAAAACGGGACCCTGACTTTACCGTCGCACCGATCTCAGTAATTTCTGCCAGCAAACTGGGAAATGTGACCACATCTCTCTCTCTCAGTCTCTCTCTCTCAGCCTCTCTCCATCTCTCCTGCGTCCCCGTCCCTCCCCCAAAGTTCCTTCCGCCATCTCTCCTCGCTCTGTCCGTCCCCCTCCCTCCGGGCTGTCCCCACGCTTCCCCCACGGTGCACCACCGAGCCCGCGGTGTGTGCGGTGCGTGTGGGGGTGGATTCATGTGCTGTGTGAGTGGCGGCGACGGCACCGCCACCATCCCGCGTTCTCCCCAGCCCTCCACGGGAGACCAGACCACCGCGAACTTCCCCCGGCAAAAGCCGCCCATTCTCCTGCCGGCCTTGTGCCCCTGTCCGTCCGCACTCTCCCCTCCTCCCTCCCTGCTGGACTCTCCTCCAGCCACGCCTTCTCCGCCGCCTCCTGATCCCGCCTCCCCTCTTCTGCCCGCCTCCTGATCCCGCCTCCCCTCTTCTGCCCGCCCCGCGGCGGCCGGAAACTCAAACTGCCTTTTACAGCCCCATGACCCTGCACGCCTCCGCGGCCGCCGCGAGCACTGTGCCCCATTCCCGGTTCCACCGCCGCGCGGTCTGTCCGTCTGCCTGCTCTGCCCCCACCGCCGCCGCTAACGCCGTAGCCGTTGCGGTAGCCGGAAACTCAAGTCCCCTGCCGTCCCCGCCCCTGCCTGCCTCCCCAGTAGGCACACAGGCGTCCACAGGCTTCACCTTCCTTCTGTCCCTCCTTCGTTCTGCCCCGCCCCTGGGAGGTTGTGACTTTTAACCACGATTGAGAAGCAGCTGGTGTCCTCGACTACCGCACTGCGTGCATCAAAGAATTCCAGTGCCTCTCCCATGCCCACCCAGGCCACCTCTCCTGCTGTCTCCCCTCCCCTTCCAGGCCTGCCTTAGTAACCTGTACCCCATGCAGTGCCCTCTGCAAGTTCTAATCGCCCGCCTTCCTCTGTGCGATCCGCTGAATCTCTGCCCCCATGACTGCCAGCACTTTAAATTCACAGGTGGCCGGCCAGTTCCCTTTGCGAGAGGTTGCAGCTGGGCTCTCTTCAGACCCTTTTAACAAGCAGCTTCCTTCTCCCCTAGAGCCCAAATCCTGAGAACGTTAGCTCCAGAACAGCCTCTTCCATTTCTGCGCCCATTCTACCCATGAGGGAAGCAGCAGGGATTGAGGGCATAGTCTGTGTTATGCCCAGATTCCAAGATCCCCAAAAATTCCACACTGGGAGCCAGTTCGATGCAACAGCAGAAGGACCTTTTATTTTTGGGCTAGCTAGACCGACCCCCGTTCCCGGCCGGCCCGGCCCTGCTCCCGGCCGGCCCCGGCGACAGGAAGCGAGAGTCCCCTCCCATGGGAAAATCCGGCTTAAATAGGGGGGTGACGCAAGGGGATTGTGGGCCCTGCTGATTGGCCAGGCGTGAGCCGGGTCTTGTTACACAGGATGTGGTCATATCTATGGCGCGCACTTCCCTTGATTGTCATTGGTTAGTTTAAAATCCCGGGCGCGGCCAGCAGAGGCCTGGGCTTCCGGGAAGAAGGCTACACGTGGCCCCAACATGGAGGATACAGGCAAGATGGAGGGGAGTGCATAGCCCTCACCCTTTCAGTATGCCCCCACTCTCTAAACCCGACCTTTAAGGTCTTTATTAGTCCTCAAACCCAGGTCCGAGATCAAGTGAAAAATGGCCTTGAAGGTTCTTAATGCCCATGAGGAGCAGGCAGAATCTGAACAGGAAGCCCGCCTTAGACAGAAGGTGGACCTGCAGGCATGCCCTCGTTGTGACCCTGAGACCAATGGCCGCCGCCATGGCCCCAAGGGGGCTGTGAGCGGTGGGGGTGCAGCGAAAGGAAAGCCGCCACCGGAGAATGCTTCAAATGCGGAAATGAAGGCCACTGGGCCATGCAGTGCCCCTGGCCCCGAGCTCCGACCAAGCCCTGCCCGGTGTGCAGTCAAAAAGGTCACTGGAAGAGTGACTGCCCTGGAAAAGTGGCGGGCCTTCTGTGCCTCAGCGTGGGGGGGCCGCCCTTCCAGGCCATGACCCGCCACTGGCCATGTTGGAACTGGCTGAAGACTGAAGAAGCCCAGCCTCAATGACTCCAATCATCCTCACTGAGCCTCGGGTCACAATGAAGGTAGTAGGTCACCTTCCCTGTTGACACGGGGGCTGCCTTTTCTGTCCTGCCCTCCTTTTAGGGCCCCTTTATCCTTCCAAGATCTCGGACATGGGTATTGATGGCAAATCCACCTGCCCTCTGGCCACCGGACCCCTTCCTCGCCTCCTTCATCAAAGCCCTATAACCCACTCACTCTTAGTCATGCCTTCATGCCCCGTGCCCCTGTTAGGACGAGATATCCTCACCATCCTAGCGGCCACTCTGCCCTTCAGCCTCCCCACTCCAGCCTCCCTGCTCCTTCCACTCCTGGGCCCCTCCCTTTACAGGGACACCGATTCCCCACTGCCATGCGTCCTGTTATGGGGCCCAGTTGTCTCAGACCATAGCCGCCTAGCTCAGTCTCGGCCTAGCTCAGTCTCGGCCTAGCTCAGTCTCCGCCTAGCTCAGTCTCCACCTAGCTCAGTCTCCGCCTAGCTCAGCCTAGCTCAGTCTTTTCCCAGCTTAGCCTAGCTCAGTCTTCGCTGTGAACACCTTATTTCCTTATCTCCTCCACGACTGTCCCCTCCTCTGAACTGAAAACTGCTCTAATCTCGACCCATCCCCCTCCACCCTTCCCAAAGGAAAAAATGCGGCAGTTTTAAAATCCAAGCGACTAGAGGCCTGGGAACAGGCTGCGTGACCTGCTCCCTCCCCCTCCCCGCCTTTTCTCCAGCCTCCAGGTCCCTGGCTTCCACTGCTCCTTCCATTTTCCCTTGGATAGCAGCGCATTCTAACATTTCCTCCCACTTTCACTGCAATACCTACCTCTCTCAGGCTCACCGGGTGCCTCCTACCATCCCCGAAGAAGATTCGGCAACACCATCCAGGACCGGATGACCCATCATTCCTCACAGGCTCTTACCTGGCAAGCGACTCTCCAATTTTGCTCAGGTTTTTCATATTTTCAGGTGAAACGGACATGGAATGATGAAGGAGTCATCAATTCTACTGTCTGGGATGGGAACTCCTCTAGTGTCACTCTCTACTTACAAACCCTGGACCTACTCCTATGCCCACACTCATCAACACAACTTTCCATCTACTCTCTAACATCAATCCCTCCTCTACATCCTGCTGGATTCGTCTGTCACTGGCTTGAACCCTCATCATAGCCACTCAATTCCAACCTATTGGACCGTCTAACTAAACTCTCTTTAGAAATTCGCAGCTCCTGGACCAGACCTCCTGCCCATGGCCTTGACCAGAAGTCCGGGCTACACCAAGGAGCCCCACCTTCTTGAGCCCTTTTGACCCTTCTTGCTCAACCACCGTCTCCTTACTGATCCCCCTCCCCTGGGTACGTATCTCCCATATCTGTCTTTACCCAGGCAATTGCTCCAAGAACACGAGAACAGGTTCCTGCCCAAGCCAGAGCCAACTGACCAGGACTCCCAAGGACCAGCCCTTCACCCTGGTGACTCGGTCCTCCTTAAGAACCTACATCCACAAGCCTTGGAGCCTAGGTGGACGGGACTTCACACTGTAATCCTCACAGCCCCCACTGTGGCCAAGCTGCTTGGTGACCCCAGCTTGACTACCTGTCCTGGCACCGCCTCTCCAGAGACCTGTCCTGGCACCGCCTCTCCAGACTCAAGAGGACCCCGGAGCAGCAACACTTCTATAAATGTGATGTATTGGGCCCCACTAACATCTGCCTTAACCGCCCTCCCCTCCTCCTCCTCCTCCATTCCCTGAGCAACCTACACACACCCCCACACTCTTGTGTGGAGGTTCAAGGTCTCTGAAACCTACTACCAGAATGGCAAACAAGTCACCTGGCAGCAAAACCCAGACAGGTCTTTGCTGGCTGCCGTCCCACTCATGACTTCTCCAAGAACCCAAGGGAAAGGTGAATGTCAGCTTCCCATGGCTGGCATTCCCCTTTGGGAACCCGAAACTCCAGAGCCCACCCTGCCCCCATGGGTATGCTACCAGACCAGTAATCTGGTAACTGCGGGACAAGTCATTTAGAACTGCACCCAGAACTACACTGCATCTAGCCTCACCAAGGCCAGACCAGGTACCTTCTTTTGGTGCAACGGCACCTTAAGCAACTGCATGAACTCCTCTGACCCCGGGCCTTGCTTCGTGGTCACAGTAGTTCCCCAACTAACCTTATATGGAGAGTCAGAGCTCGCCTGGCTGCTCCCTCCGTCAGCCTTCCTCCCTGTCATGTTAGGGGTGAGTATCGCTACCTCGATAGGCCTCGCGGGGGGGGGGGG
>NW_005872276.1:56957-59039 GCF_000147115.1 Myotis lucifugus | reverse complement strand
GACATTCCCGTCCCACCAGTAGACCTGGCTCAGGGGCTGTGGATGGAGCCCAGGCAGTGGGGCCGGGACATTTGACAGGTGACACAGTTGCTGGGGACCCACGTTTACTGGGCAGTGTAGGCCCCTTCCGATGTGCAGAGGAAAGCACATCTGAACTCCAGAAAAGGCTGAGATGGCCCCCTGTAGGTCTGTATCTGACTGAATGTATGCGAACATGAATGCATGTTGCATATCCATGTGTGTGCACGGAGGTCTGAGAAGGCTTATGTGTGCTAACACCTGGGATGTGACATGTGGTTATGAGTGTGCATGGATGAGTGTGCATGGAGGGGTGAGTGTGTACATACAGGCCCACATGTTCATCAGTGAGGCTGTGTGAGGGTTCAGACAACTCACAAAGGCACCTCCCCCTGTGCCCTCTCCCTTGCCAGCTCCAGGCTCTCCCAGGCCTCTGATCCTCTCCTAAGCTGTTAAAAAAGCTCCTTCTCCTCACATCTCAGCCTCTTCCAGGAAGCCTTCCTTGGTGAAGCCAACACAAATTCCAAGTGTCCAATTTAAAAATGTATATTTTTATTGATTTCAGAGAGAATGGTGAGGGAGAGATAGAAAGTTCAATGATGAGAGAGAATCACTGATTGGCTGCCTCCTGCATGCCCCACACAGGGGATTAAACCTTTGCTGGAATCAGACACGAGACCTCCCAGTCTGCAGGCTGGTGCTCTATCCACTGAGCAAAACCAGCCAGGGCCCAGCCACTCTGTCTGTCCTGGTGTGTTCTCACCAATGATTTACGTGTTCGCTTGGCTCTCTGTTTCTTTTGTCCCCATCAGACGGGAGCTTCCTGGGGGTGGGGTTGTCCCAACAGGAGCCTGGGAGGTGCCCAAGCATGGAAACTGCTTCTAGGCCCACAGGGGACTGGACTCCTCCTGACTGTGTCTCCCAGACTGAGCTCCAGAAGCCTGGGAGGGGGAGGGGAGCCGGGGACCACACGGCCTGCACCAGCCCCTTCCTGGCTCCTGATGACCTGGGGGAGTCACACCGAGCGAGCTGTGGGCCTGGGTGGGAACCTGGGTCTCCGTCCTGACTTGTGTGACTTGGGAGGCTCTGGGCTTCTGGGCTCAGGTGCCTCCTCCTCTGCATGTGAGGGGTTCGGAGGCGGCCTAGGGCCCTTGGCCTGCACAGCTCTGTTGGCGCCCAGTCTCCTAGGTCCTGTGCAGCTCCTTTCTTCCTACTTCCTGCCCTTGAAGCCTGTGAGGCAGATGATCTCACTCCATATTTACTTGAGGAACATTTTGTAAAGAAATGAGGGCAGAGGTGAGCTAAGGTGCTCAGCAGACAGTGAGGGTGGAACACACAGGGACAGGGAGGGATGGAGCTAAGGGTCTGTAGTCAACACTGGGGCCTCCAGGTCCAGGGCGGGAGGAACCAGCAGGGAGGAGCTGCTGGGGGGTCAGGAGCCAGGACCCAGCCAGAGCCCGAGGTGGCTCTCCTTGTGGAGTGAGAGCCCAGCAGGAAACCTCTTCAGGCTGCCAAGGGGCCTGACAGAAGGTTTTCTCCTGCCCCTGTCCCCATGGCCACCTCAGCTCAGGAGTCCTGCAGACAGAGGACAGTGCTGTTCCCAGGCCCAGCCAGCAGGGGCGCTGCCCTCCCAGGCCTCCTGCTGTGGCTCCCAAGTGAGAAGAAAGTCCTGATGTCTCAGGAGCCAAAGCTGCTTTAGAGCTGCCTCTCACCAGGCGGGAGGAGACCCTGCAGTGTAAGCGGCCGCCAGAGCCACACCCAGGCTCCCCGCTGTCTGTCCCCTGGCTGGTCCCCTGCACCTTCTGTTCTAGGGAAACCGAATGCGTCCCCGAGAGAGGATTAGAGAGTGTTACCTGTGGGCTGAAGTCCAGAGTGTCCTGGGAAGAGAGGGAAGATGCCAGTTAAGATATGAAAGGTAAGTGTGACCCCAAACACAGGGTCCCAGCCCAGGCTAACTGAGCTTCTCAGCAGCTCCTCCACTCTGCTGGACACCAGAGCAGGGATGAGAGCAGAAGCTGAGAGCAGTGCCCCAAGCCGTCACATCCGTGGTCATTAGTGGACCCA
>NW_005872276.1:53062-54650 GCF_000147115.1 Myotis lucifugus | reverse complement strand
CGAGGGGTCCCTAATTGGAGAGGGTGCAGTCTGGGCTGAGAGAACCCCACCCTCATGCATGAATTTCATGCACCGGCCTCTAGTGTATTATATATGGAGAGAAAATATAATGGTACAAGTGCGGAGAAACTGGGGAACAGCTTGGGGAGATGGGACTCAGAGTGTGATGTCCTGGGAATGTGATCACACCTGAGAACATAGAGATGGTTCCCCTGGAAGCAGGAAAGACGGGGGATTCCCTAGCTCCAGGGGTTGAGTCCTGAGGGAGAGGGAGGAGCAGGGCAGGCACTCATTATAACACTTATAGTGACACTCACTGAGCAACCCGCTCCTTCTCAAAAGAAACCAATTTGTTATTGGGATTTCTATCATTTTATAATTGTCTCTCAAGTTGACATTTGAGCTCAACACAGGGTCTGGGACTCATTCATGAGCTTGCTTCCAGCCTGAGACCAGGCCCAATAAATACAGATTTTGAGGAGGAAGAGGAGGAGGAGGAGGAGGAGGAGGAAAAGCAGGAAAAAGTGGAGGAAGAGGACGAGGAGGAGGAAAAAGTGGAGGAAGTGGAGGAGGAGGAGGAGGAGGAGGAGGAGGAGGGAGAGGAGGAGGAAGAGGAGGTAGAAGAGGAGTAGGAGGAACTTGGGGGAAACATATTTACTGGACCTCAAAAGGGTAGATTTAATATTGATGGTAAATCATTGCTAGCAACTTCTGAGTGCATTTCATTACCTTAAAGATGTTAAATTCTTAACATGGAAAGTAATAAAACAGAATCTAACCACAAGGCAGGAACTGGAGAAAATGTTGCATCAATGTTAGCAAAGTGTCTATCTTGCTGCCTGGAGAACCTGGAAAATCACTGAGAAAAAGGCCAAAGGCCCGGACCCCAGGGATGATGGACAATAGGCCATTCCAAAGCAGGAACAGCCATTAGCCAACATGTACTTGAAAAATGTTCAAGAACTTTAGAAATCAAAGAAGGATAAATTAAAAATAAAAAACAAATTTCATCTGAGTATTTGGCAATATTGAAAAAGATTTAAGAAAACAATGTAGGACACATATGTAATACCCTTTGTAATACTTTAAGCAATAAAAAATAAATAAAAATAAAAAATAAAAGGACAGAGCAGAGAGAGAAGGGCAGAGTAGTAGAAGCAGAGCTCTTGACTGTGTCTTGTTTTTAGTATGCCCCACCTCTGAACTTCCTATTATATAAAAAAATAAAATAAAATAAAATAAAAAAAGAAAACAATGTGAGGTAAATTGTCTTAACCCTAAAAAGTTAACATAATTACTTAAATGCTGTCAGCCTGTGTAGATGTGACATCAGTGAGTTAAGTAACACAATTACAATTAGAACCTGGCTCCCCATCACCCCCTCTGTAAACACAGGGGCACTGAGGGGGGAACAAGACACTGAGACCTGAAAGGAGCTCAGAGAGGCCAGAGGTGCCTCGGAGGCCCCGCCCCTCACACCCAGCCTGACCCTCAGCCCAGGGACAGGCTTGTGCACCCAGCACCCTTATTCCAGGGGGCTCAAGGTGGGGGGGGGGGTTGGCCAAGACAGAACCGACTCTCTCCCTCA
>NW_005872276.1:44682-52189 GCF_000147115.1 Myotis lucifugus | reverse complement strand
AAAGTGCCCATCACAGCCCAACCACAGGGGCCTCCACACAGGAGGGAGATGGCAGGAAAGGGGTGCCTGGAGCAGGGACCACAGGGTCCAAGTCCCATCAGGGGCGGGGCCGGGGCCTCTGAGTGACAGGATGTGGGGGAAGGTCGCTGTATGTGGGGGAGGGGGCACATCTCAGGTGAAGGCAATGCCACCTGCAAAGCCTGAGAGAACAAGTGCACCTCCTCCAAAACTAGAGAACAGGCTCTGAGCCCAGACAGTGGGAGGGAGGGGACAGGAGCCTGGAGGAGGTGGGTGCTGAGAGCCTGGGGGTGAGTTAGGGGAGCTTCTGCTGCATGTAAGGGAGAGCACTGAGGAGGTTCAGGGGTTACACCCTAACCCCAATAGGGCGCCCTCTCTTTCCTGCATGTCCAACCCAGGAAGCGCAGAGAACAGAACACACCTGTGGTTAAAGCAGGTGGTGGATGGAAGCTCTGACACCATCGCTGGTGTGGAGGGAGTCCCTGCAGAAATGGGAGGCCCTGACTGAGGACAGGGGGCTCCCCACAATGCACGACTCATGGAGGAGAGACGTGGAAGGTCAGCAGAGATGCAGTGACCACAACTCATGACGTTTCGACAAACATCGCAGAAGGCAAAGTAAAAAGGAAGGTTTTAAACTTCAAGTGATTGAATGGGTTCAACGAGAAAGTGGTGAATTTATGTAACTGTCTAATTTTTTCTTAATAAACCGTGAAGAGCTGCATTGGAAGGTGCGTGTGTATAAAGTGTGAGTCTAGAATTTTCAGAAACAGCCGGTGTGCAGCAGTGTTCTCACCCTCAGCACTATTGACGTTTGGACCAGATGATTCTGTGAGGTTGGGGTGGGTGTTCTGTACACAGTGGGCTGCACACAGCCTCCACCAGTTGTCAGAGAAACCCCCGTGTGACAGCCAGACATGGCTTTACATATTGCAGACGTCCCAGGGGTGGGAAGGAGGGAAAGGGGTGTTGAACCGTCTGAAAAATCTGGGGTGAAAAAGCCACTGTTGATGATGCAGCAGCTGTGAATTAACATAAAAATTTAGCCAATATTGTGTCTATGGAAAGTCCTGGTCTGTATGGAATTTATATTCTTTAGAGATCTGGTCCCAGTGCAGACTATTTTTCCAGGAAAATGAATTTGCTCAGGACCAAGATCTACCTGTTTCTTTGCCTTGCCACCCAGTCACCAAGTCATCATTTATCCTCCACATCGTCTTCTTTCCCAATTTCCCGGCCACTGGCCCACTGCTTGTCCACAGTAGAAGCTACAGCCACGGCCATTTGATTCCTGTTAAAAGTCCCAACTAATTCACATTCAAACAGCCTCCTGCTCCCAGTAATACCAGGAGGCATCAGGTTACCAGCCTTGGCCAGATGTGGATGCTCATTTCTATAGGCAGGTCCCTCAGAAGGGGAGCAGCTGAGATGACCCCCTCACATAGACAGATTACAAACAGGAGCAGGTCCCAGACTTTAGATGCAGACCTTCACGTAGAAGTGATGGCAGAGGGGAGGGCACTCTGGTCAGACCAGGTCTTACTTTTCACAAATTCTCCAGCACCTTCCTGACACATGAGAAGCTGAAAACAAACATGTGTGAGTTGGTGTTCACTGTAGCCTGTGTTGTCAGCACTATCAGGACATGCTCATGGGCCCACCTGAAAGGCTGACAGATAAAGCAAAAAAAAATTCATAATTCTAGCACATGTAGATTTCAGATAAGTAATTGTTGTTTCTCTGAAATTCACCTTAAATCGTGCATCCTGTATTTCCTTTGCAACCCAAGCCCACCTGCTGATGGAATCTGAGGGGGAGGAGTGCACTTAAACTTCTCCGTGTTCCTCACATGCCCTTGACAGTCTGCACATAGTGTGAGCCCTTATGGAATTTTTCAAGTTGAAAATGCAAAATGGATGTAAATTCCTCCTAAATATTGGAACTAGCAGCCCTTGCACCTGCTGCCCCCAACCCTGAGACACACGCTGGCACATGGGAACATCAGAAATCTCAGCAGCAAGTCAGACCCAACCAAGCCCCTGTTCACCAGTGGGGGTGGAAGCCCAAGCTCTAGAATGAGGACCCTAAATTAGAACATGAGCTCTCCCACTGGGTCAGACTGTAACACCCATGGGCCTTGTTCTTTATCTCTAAAATAGATTTAATGATACTGTATTCCTCACAGCATATTGTTAAGTGTGAAATTAAATAGTGATTCTTTCTTGTGCTGATCATATAAGCACTCAATAAATAGCTTGCTATTTTAATTCTTATAACACCTAGGAATGCAAACTCACAAGATCTTTATATTCCTTAACTTCCTGGAGCAAATAATATCTTCATCACCATTTGGCAATTGTCTTTAATTAATTTTATCACTAAATATCATTTTGATCACAAGGACAGAAACATTGGTCTCTGTATATAAGGGGTTATACATGCACCTACTATGAAAGGACTATGCTGATGTAGAAGAGAGGGACTTTCTAAATCAGCCGTGGGCAAACTATGGCCCGTTTGTAATGAATAAAACTAAAAAAAAAAAGACCGGACCCTTTTATGTAATGATGTTTACTTTGAATTTATATTAGTGCACACAAAAACTCCATCCATGCTTTTGTTCCGGCCCTCCGGTCCAGTTTAAGAACCCATTGTGGCCCTCGAGTCAAAAAGTTTGCCCACCCCTGTTCTAGATACTGAGACCTAGACTATGTACCTGGTTCTACAACTAATTTTGTGACTCTGGGTAAGTTGCTTAAACTCTCTGAATCAGATTCCATGGGTGATTACATTTGTAATTGCTGCAGGTGAGACAGGATGGTTATGAGAGTCACACACTCAAATGCAGGCCTGGTGCACAGTAACTGCCCATGTGACGCTGCTCCATGCCGCAGGGACCAGATTTGTCTTGTCGATGACTCCACCCTCATCCCCAGGTGGTGACTGTCTGCTCTGGTCACTAATAAACGGTGGCTGTGAATTGGTGGCTTTCATAACCAGTCACCTCTGCCTTCAAGGTCACTCCAGTGGCTCCTTGTGATGACTGAGCATCTCTGGTTCTCGTGTCCCCCAGCTTCTCATCAGGCTCCTTTGTTCTTATGCTTTAGGTCCAGCTGACTCCCTGAGCCCAGCGCACAGTCTCCCTGAGGTTGCTGCTCAGAGGCACCTGTAATCATCCCTCATGTCTTCAGGTCCCATCCTCTCTTCAAACGGTCCAATCAGGTTCCGTCTCATAAACTTCACTGTCTGTGTATGTCACGCCCACCAAACCCAGTGCTCACTTCTCTGTATGTTCTCACTTCCCTGCCTCCTAGCAGTTCTCACCACACCTGGCCACTCCCTCCTGGAAAAACCTACTTCCCCTCACTGCCCTGCATCACCTTCTCTCATTTTTCCTCAACACACTGCACCCCTTCTCAGTCCCCTTTGCTGACTCACTGGTTGTTGGTTCTCTGGGCACGGCCTTTGACATCTTCTTGTTCTCTCTCTCTCTCTCTCTCTCTCTCTCTCTCTCTCTTACACACACACACACACACACACACACACACACACACACACACACACCTTTTCCACTTTCCTGGAATTTAACGCAGCACATATATCAATGACACCAACACATACACCCCTGCTAGAGGCTAATTCCAGCAGGTCATAAATGCAAAAAGCTTCATCAAAAGGTTGATGGAACTTGGGGCTTATTCAGCAGGGCTGACTCATATGTTATTACCTACTGGAATGGCCAAGGGCATTTCTCCAAACCTGAAAAAGATGCATAAATGATTGTCTGTTGCCAGACAGCTGAGGGCATTTTAATCTACATGTTATTGCCTCCTGCTGGCCAAACACCTGAACAGCCAAAGGCAGTTTCCCCCAGCCCAGCAATGCCTACTGTATACTAAACCTTAACTTGATATGTGTATCTACTTTGCTATAGGGCGAAATGTAGGAATAAAAAGAGCCCTGGGTGCGGTAATAGGAGAACTTGGTTACTGAAGCTAAGCTCCTCTGGCTCCCCGATGGATTACAAATTTATATTTCTAGTCTCTTTATTAATTTACAGGCAGCGCCTTCTCGAGATTCCTGAACTCTTCTAGATGTTGGAGAAACACCCAGGCACACCCCCTGCCCTGGCCGGCCCTGACCTCCGGGCTCCTGTATTCAACTGACCTCTTGACAGCTCCACACTAATGTCAAATATCATTTCAAACTTACACAAAACCTTTATCCTAACCACCCCCTTCAAATTACCTCTTACACAGTCTTTCTTTTTTTTTTAAAAAAATATATATTTTATTGATTTTTTACAGAAAAGAAGGGAGGGGATAGAGAGTTAGAAACATCAATGAGAGAGAAACATCGATCAGCTGCCTCCTGCACACCCGCTACTGGGGATGTGCCTGCAACCAAGGTACATGCCCTTGACCAGAATCGAACCTGGGACCTTTCAGTCCCCAGGCCGATGCTCTATCCACTGAGCCAAACCGGTCAGGGCTCTTACACAGTCTTTCCTTTCTCAACACACAGCTCCACCAAGTTTATTCAGATTGTTCAAGATAAAATCCTTAGGGATTGTGACTCCTCCCCCATTTCATCCATAACAAGTCCTGGAAATATCTCCCCCAGATCTGCTCACTTCCCCTTTCCCGCTGCCTTTGCCGCACACACTAACTGAAGCCCAAGCATGTCACCCGGGCGCTCTTCCATGCTCCTCAAGGGCCCCCCGACTCCTCTTGTGAACCCTGCAATCCAATCCCCCCTGGTTGCTGGGATTATTGTTTTTAATAAACATACGTGGACTCTCCTGTAACCCTCAGCAGTTCACATGTCTCTTCAGATAAAATTCAAACTTCTTACCCGCCCGTCAGGGCCCAATATGATTCATCTCCCATGTTCTCCAGTTTCTTCCTATGTCAATGTCACTCCCCACATAGCCTTCCTCCTGCCCCTTCAACACAGGAAACACGTTCCCACACTGTGACCTCTCCCGCTTCATCTCCCTGGGACACTTGTCCCCTAGATCTTCTCATGGTGGCTTCTCTCATCATCCAGGTCTCAAATGTCACTTCCTCAGGGAGAGCTCCCTAACTACTTGTAGTGACATCAGGTGAATCCATGCTCTCTGTCCCATAACCCTGGGGTATTTTTTTAAAGCAATTATTGCTCTGAATTTTTTCTTTGTTAAGAGGTTCATGGAGAAAGGAAAGGAGATGGAGGGGGAGGCCCCTGGATACATCTCACATAGTAGGGAGAGGCGCCAACATCACAGATTCTGCTGAGGACAGAACACAGGGTCCTCAAAGAGAGACCCGCTAATTCCTTTGACTCCCCATAAAATGTCAGAAAAACATTCCTTTTGGGGATAACTAAATACAGTAAATGGAACACTGGGTGGGAATCAGTCTGAAATCATTATTTCTCAATCCTCTCAAGACCCCGATGGAGGGGGACACAGGCAGCGGAGGTTTACAGGAGGCGAGGTGAGAAGAAACGGCTGAGATACATGGAGGCCCTTGCACATCTCATAGTGGCGACCACCAGCCCCTTTTGTGGTGGAAAGAATCGGGATCCATATGGTAAAGGCAGGTGGCCACTGAAGAAAATGCCACCATTTTCTAATGGGCATGGCCTGGACACAGTGACAAAGCTAATTCCCTTTCTTCCTCCCCCCACAACAGCTCACCCCCAAGGTGCACTTACGTGGAGTGTCCCTGGCCTGAGCCAGGGGAGTGCTCAGTGCCATCAGCATCACCATCAGAGCGGCCATCCAGGAGCCTCCTGGGACCCGCAGACACACCATGCTGGAGCTCAGAGAGGACAGGGGCAGGGAGCAGGGGGGTCTCACTCAGTGAGGACTGTGACCCTTCTCCACCCACATCCCAAATAATACCAACTGAGGAACTCATTTCTTTGTTCCTGGATTGGGTCATCTCAGTATTGAGAACCAATGAGCATCAGAGATGAACAGCATCATCAGTTGCTGGTCAGAGATTCAGTAGGAAGGTCCTCTTCTGATTCTTGGAATTTCCTGCATTAAAAGCATTTCTTTGATTTAGTGCTTTGAAGGTTTGGTCTGGTTGTGTCAGAAACACTGTGTTGGGCCCTATTGTGAGGCAGCTCTGCGCTGGTCAGTGATGAGCACACAAGTTGGAGCCTTTGGGGAGCATTCATCTCTCTCACTGCAGACAGAGCTGTTTTGCAAATGGATGAGTGAGTGTGCTGGGAGCTGAGGGTGAGGGAGGTGATTGCAAGTTAGGAGGGCTTCAATTTTGTTCTTTTTAAAAAATCTTTATTGTTGAAAGTATTACATATGTCCCCCTTTACCCCATTGAGTTCTTCTAGCCCTCCCCTGCCCCCACCCCCACCCAAGCCCTCACCTCAGGCCTTCACCACCCTATTGTCTGTGTCCAGGGGTGATACATACACGTGTACAAGTTCTTTGGTTGATCCTTTCCCACCCACCTTCCTCTGCCGTCCCTCTGAGGTTGATAGTCTGTTCTATGCTTCTATGTCTCTGGATCTATTTTTTTTATCAGTTTATTTTGTTCATCAGATTCCACATATCAGTGAGATCATGTGATACTTGTCTTGCTCTGACTGGCTTATTTCGCTGTTGTACCTCAACTTAGTGCTGCAGATTTGGGAAAATGACTTAGCCTCTCACACTTAAAGCCACTGTGATCTTTCAGGTGTTTCAATACTGGGAAAGGCTGGGAAAGACACCTCAGGAGCAGCTTCCCCTAGTAACATGACATGACAGGCTGGTAGCTGCTGATTGGAGAGTATAATCAGTGACTCTTTACAGGGAGGGATGTCACTCATGATTGAAGGAAAATGAAAGTTATTCAATAATTATCCTGAGTGAAATGTTTTTCAGGTTTCTCTCCTGGTGCTGTCACTGAGCTCAGGTCCCCTCCGGAACACACTGGAGAAAGGGGCCAGAGGAGGCGATCCGTGTGGGATGGAGGGGAAGTGCCTTTGGACAGCACTTAACCCACCAGTGTGATCAGCCAACTGTCCAAACCAAAGTGTGCAAGGGACTGAGGGACTGAGAAAGGACTCAAAGCCAGCCTTTGGCCCAGCAGCTCTGCGTTACAATAGCTAGTATTTCATGTGAAAAGCATTCAGTTCTTTACTCCTGGTCCCCATTAGGATTTTCTCATTTCCTTGGGGGGCATGTCCTCTTATTTAGTCAACTGCTTTTGCTTTATTCTATGAAAAGGTAGAAGAAGGCTTTGCTAATGAAATTATTACAGAGTGCTCAGGAAGTGGAACTCAATGGGAAACTAGGAAGTACATCCTTTGATGTCATCATGTGATTTAGAGCATCTAGTTCTACTTAGATAATCAGTACATGTTATACTAACATACATGTACCTCTCAGATCCTCAGTGAACTTGAAAGGACAGCTGTCCATTGAAGTTCGACGTTAACTCTCACACCCCAGTTCTGACACGCAGTCCTCCCCGTGCCTGCATGTGTCTAGTGACAG
>NW_005872276.1:42522-44208 GCF_000147115.1 Myotis lucifugus | reverse complement strand
ATGACCCACTTAAGCATGTCTAAAATCCTGATGCCCCTGTGACATAGGATTCCTATTATTCAAAAAGTGAGCTCCTATTCACATGGAGGAAGCTTAAAAGGCCATTACCTTGGTCTAAATATGCTTCCAAATAACATGGCATCCATGAAAGAGAAAAATAAAAGAACGAAAGGACAGTTGAAGTACTAAGGGAGAAACCACTAAGAAATTGTTTAAAAAAATAATATGAAGTGATATGAAAAAATAGCAAATAAAGTTTCAAAGCATAATACTGGTAGACAACTGAAATGCATAAATATGTCACAATATATATTTATATACCATACATGAGGCCCCTAGAACCATGAAAAATAAATAAAATTAACTGTTAATAACTCATTCTCAAATTGCTGCCCTTAAAAATCAAATTTCCCCCCTGTGTGGCATGTGCCCCACGTTGGAACCACTGTCTTAAATGTTCTCATTACTAGAAAGAGTTTAGTAACTACGTTGTAGTGTAGATGGTACCTAGACTTACTGTGGTGTCATTTCCAATATATAGGGTGTCCCCAAATTCACGCAAGAAGTAATTTTGATAGAAAACACAGGTTTATAATTAAAAATTGTAAATTTTTTTATTGATTCATAAAGTATACAGTATAGAGTTATGTATGGAATAGCACATCGGGTAAATGGCCTTCACAGCTTTGCTGCACATACACAAAGCCGTGGTCTTCATTGGTCTTCATTGTCCCTGCTCCTGGGCCATAATTGGTACTTGGTAATGCTTATCAAATTGAAGGGATTGAAATCAAAGGGCAACAGATATTAGAATCTGATTCAATAAAGCAAGTAAAATTAGGCTTTTATTTTTTGTTATTGTTGTTGTTAATGCTCACGCAAAATTCAAATCTTGTGTGAATTTTGGGACACCCTATACAAACTTGAGGCCCAGTGCATGAAATTCATACATGCTGGGGGGTGGGGGGGAGGGCATTCAGTCAGCCCAGCCTGCACCCTCTCCAATCCTGGACCCCTTCAGGGATGTCTGACTGCCAGTTTAGGCCCAATCCTGGGGATCAGGCCTAAACCGACTGTCGGACATCTCTCTCACAATCTGGGACTGCTGGCTCCTAACCGCTTGCCTGCCTGCCTACCTGATCATACCTAACTGCCCCCGCCACCAGCCTGATCACCCCTAACCGCCAATGCCTGCTGGCCTGATCGCCCCCAACTGCCCCCCTGCTGTCCAGATTGCCCCCAATTGCCCCCCCAGCCAGCCTGGTGGCTCCTAACTGCCCTTGCTGGCCTGGTCGCACCACACAGTCTGCTGGTCAGTCCATTGGTCATCCCTCACTAACCCCCCTGTTGGCCTGGTCGCCCCATGCAGCTGCTCTGTGGTTGTTACTGTTACTGTTCGGTTTTTAGTCTGGTCGAGAGGGCCCTGGCTTTTTATATATATTAGGATATCCAATCTTTATATGAAACTAATATAATGCCATATGTCAATTATACCTCAATACACAAAGTGAGTAAAATTTACTGTGCAATTTTTTGAGCATTTTTACTCTGTAGCCAGGATATACAGGGGGCTTTTCTTTGCATTCAGATCTTTTGTTTTAATTCTCACATCATCTGATGAGCTATGTGCCCTTCATCCCTACAGTTGGGAGAGAATAGGAGTGATGGCGGTTGAAGGGAACTTTG
>NW_005872276.1:38625-42422 GCF_000147115.1 Myotis lucifugus | reverse complement strand
AACTTTCACAAGGATCACAAGGCAGTAAAAAGTTGCCCTCCAAAGCCTGAGCCCCCAGCGATGGGGGTCAGAACCACAAAGGGTTCCAGCCCACTGCAACGATCCACCTTTGGCTTCACCTTTCGGAAGGGGACTCGTTTCTTCCAGGGAAAAGCACTTCCCCTCCCTCACTCACCAGAATGTGCACGCCCACAGCTACTACTTTTCAGTGAAGTGGCCCGCATTTTTCCACAACCCGAGGCCGGCTGCAGCAGAGCAAATTCTGGTTTCCTGGGCAAGATGCCCGCCTAACCATGGTCCCCTTCTCTGGAAATGACAAAGCTTTGTATTTATCTTATGTAACCACACCCAGAGCTCCCGCACACACCTTCCCCTTCTTAGAGACAGCAGTGCCCCCCAAATTCCTAAACCCAACCTACTGTTCTCATCAGGATTTCAGGCTTTTCAGCATGTTGAGTGCAAGGTAGACCCCCTGAAGTCATATCAGAAAGTGTGTCTCACTTACTTTGGGAAAATATGTTTCTGTTAATGTGGAAAAGTCAGAATTTCTTGGCGAGGTCGGGAAGAAATCACTCCTGTTCCTGGATTTGAGAACAAACTCTGACCCTAGACCCCAGTGGGAATTCAGTACTGTGGTCAGTTGTACAGTGGCAACTAGGAGAATATCACTTTTAATTTATCAAACAGACAATCATAACTTACTCAAAGTTCACTAATCGTGATGTGTGACAATCTGGGGAAGCCAAGCTAAGGTCCACATTAGATTCGGATTAAAAAGAATGGCAAACAAAGCAATTCTATATGAAGAATACACTGAGATATGGTCAAAGAGAACACTATCAAAATGTTTATACAAACTTGACATAAAATTTAAAAATTATACCAATTTATTTTTTAAAGGAATGGACTGCCCTGGCTGGTGTGGGTCAATGGTTGAACATCATACTGTGCACTGAAAGGTGGCCGGTTTGATTCCCTGTCAGCACACATGCTGAGGTTTCGGGTTCAGTCCCTGGTTCGGTGTGTACAAGAGGCAACAGATAATGTTTTTCTCTCATATCAGAATTTCTCCCTCTCTCTCTCCCTGTCCCTTCCTCTCTCTAAAATGAATTTAAAAAAGAATGTATCAGCAACTATGACTTAATTCTGTATGCTGTCCAGTTATGTGTGGCAAAACCTGCTCCTTTTAATATCCTCTATCTCACACTTTTCCTCAGAGCTGATTCAATAGAAGGAGAGTTCAGGTAAAGCAACATAGCAGCTGCCCCCACAGGGTCAGTCCTGCAGGCCGGACCTCCCACTGAACAGGAGAGGAGGCAGCCCTGCTCTGCTCCGCAGGAAACTTGAGGTCCATCCTGAGGAAAAGGCCATTGACTTGGTTTCTGGGAGAAAGTGGTTGTCAGTTCAGGAGTTGTACAGTCTCTCGTTCACCCTTGGGGGCACAGCTTTGTGTTTAAGGAAAACGAATCATGACATCTGGGAAAAAATCAGTAAAATCAGAAACACAGATTTAAAAAAAAATTTTTTTTATTGATTTCAGTGAGGGAGAGAAACATCAATGATGAGAGAGAATCATGGATCGGCTGCCTCCTGCACGCCCTCCCACCCGGGCAAGTGCCCTTATAGGGAATAAAACTGTGACCTCCTTATTCATAGGTCGATGCTCAACCACGGAGCCACACAGGTTGGACCAGAGCATAGATTTTTGTGGAACAACAGGCATCTTGCCATCGGCATCATCACACAAGGTCTTGAGTCCTACCCGTGTCACCCCATGGACTCACGTGTGCTGAGCCTGAAAGGTTGCAATACACCTGGGAAAAAGGCGTTTGGTGATCAGCACAGGCAGCATGGAGTGTCTGCCTCTTGTCCGAGTCGTCTCAGAACATTCTCCATTGTTTTCAGAAAGAACCCACCGCTAATTTGGACTTAAAGTGAGAAGCAGGTTATCGGTCCCTATAGTTAAGGGGGAAATGGGTAGACAGGGCCAAGGTCTTCTTATCACAGAAGACACGTATCCGTGAGGGGAGGCTGTGCCACACACAGGCCACGCTAGCGCTCGGCCCGGCTGGCAGCCCTGCCCGGTGAGATGCAGCGATGTCCTCCCGCAGGAACGTTGGATGGACCCGTCTTTCCACGAAGCAGGTTGGCAGGGCTTCCACGGCTTCTGAAGTCCATTCTCTGACCTCACTGATCTGGGCTTCATGACCCTCAGCCCAGCGCGTGCTTTACAGCCAGAGTGTGTGCAGGGAGGGGCCCAGGGAGAGCAGCAGAGGGAGCTCACAGGCCCGCCCACTGTGCTGTCAGCAGGGGTTTCCCTTCCTTCTCTCTGACCCAGGCCTGTGGTAACTGTGTCGTGGAGAAGAATCCAATACAAATACTGGCCAGGTTATTTTTCAAAATTCTACTTTGTGTTCCACTAGCCACTGCCCAGTCATTCCAGGTCTGCACCCCTGTGCCTGGAATGTTGTTTCTTTTATTTAAAACCAGAGGCCCGATGCATAAAATTTGTGCACTCAGCACGGGAGTCGTTCCTCAGCCCAACCGGCACCCTCATGCAGTCCGGGAGCCCTCGGGGAATATCCGACTGACCACTTTGGCCAGCTCCCTGCACGGAGTGTCTGCCCCCTGGTGGTCAGTGTGCATCATAGCAACCGGTCGTGCTGCCATTTGGTAGATTTACATATTACCCTTTTATTATATAGGATAAATAATAAAATATTTGCCAGTGATTTTTGTATAGTCCATTCTTATAGAGAAGTAAGTTTCTACTCAGAAAGAGTAAACTAATACTCCCTGTCCTGGGGGCAAATGTGCTCCCCTGGCAGCCTGGCCTTTCTTCCTCCAGGTGCCGGGAGCAATGCGTCACCCTGCAGTGCCATGTGGAGACCATTCACTAATCACTGCATGATCTCTATTTGACTGCACAGGTTACACAAGCAAAACAAGGATTAAAATGTGGTGCTGTTACACGGCCATATGAACAGCTGAGGATGACCTGGGGGCCTAAGATACCCTGTCAGTCTCCAGTCCCGAATTTGGGACCCTGCCTTAAAGAAAAAGCTTTCGAGGGGATCTGGTCAGTAATTAAAATAAGAGCAAAGAGGACAGTTAACAAGAAATGATCTCTGTCCTCGCCGGTTTGTCTCAGTGGACAGAGTGTTGGCCTGTGGACCCAAGGGTCCCAGGTTCAATGGGTTTGATCCTGGTCAAGGGCAAGTACCTGGGTTGCAGGGTCCTCCCAGGTCTGGGCCCAGGTCATGGCTTGTGTAGGAGGCAACCCATCAATGTGTTTCTCTCACATCGATATTTCTCTCTGTCTTTCCCTCTCTCTTCCATTCTCTCTTAAAGTCAATAGAAAAATATCTTCTGATAAAGATTAAACAAAATAATAATAAAATAAATTAAGGATAAGAGACCCTTTTTAAAAAATGATCTAAAGTTACTAATGGCTATATCATTAATCAGGGGAAATGCTTTGTAACAGCCACAGTGGGAGAGCACATGAGGACACAGAAATGTGAAGCTGCTCCAGGAGTGCACACCCCATGGCCTTTCCCATTTCTAAGCGTTGAAAACGCAGACGTGTGACAAGTCAGTCCTCCAGGCCACTGGTCCCGCCAAGAGGAAGTGCACAGCAGTGTGTTCAGTTTCTCCCTGAATAGAGTGAACACTGAGGTCTTTTCACTGTCAGCATCCCCTCAGCTGTTGCTGATTTCATTGCAATATCGTTCTTCCTGCCCATCGTCTCTCTGCCTATAGTTTTAGAGCCTTGACTCAAGGCCTCCAGGAACTCG
>NW_005872276.1:33985-38525 GCF_000147115.1 Myotis lucifugus | reverse complement strand
CATTATTTCAGTCTTTCACTTTGGCTCAATGGTCTCTCCTCTCAACAAGTGATGAGTAAATATACATCTTACAAGCTTCACCCCCTGTTGTAATTTAAGGGTGCTTTTTGGAGAATAAAGTGATCATGTTAAGTTACAAAAGTGTAAAAAATTATCAAAATATGAGTGGTTGTGATGGACCATCTCAATACAAAAAGTGAAGTTAAAACTCATTGACTGTTTTAAATTCTTTTGAAGCAATAAGGTAACTTTCCCTTCCTGGTTCAATCTACCTCTTCAAATAATCTGACTTCCACCAATAGACTTTCCCCTCATTTGCAAGTGATACTTAAAGAGTTTCAGCTAACAGCTGGGTAATTTCCTTCCTTCATGTCAATAAAAGAACAGACCATCAAAGTGCCAGTGGCTTGTGGAAGCCTGACGCCTGTCTAACTGCCTGGAGCTGGAGGTCACAGAGCATGGGCAGGGCCTGACCCAGAAACTGAATGCCCAGCACCGCACTGTCCAGCTTCCTTACAGGGGGGTCACCGTGGGCCTGGGGCATCCAATTGTCTTTCAAAGAAAGTGTTGTCTTCTTTCTCCTCCCATGTGGCCCCTGGTCTGGCTTCTGAGGAGTTTTAGAAAGTCAGGTTTCCGGACTTGGCAACAGAAAATGAGAGACACAGAGACACTGTGCCTGGAACTGCAGAGGCCCCGGGAGCATTTAGCCGAGGGAGGTAATAACGAGGTGGTGGGGACAGAGCTCAGAGAGTCCTGCGAGGATATTGGGAAATGAATCTATACACACTACAGGGGAAGGAAGGGGTAACACGGAAAGTGGCATCAGTGTCGTGATTTAAATATATTTTTTCGTATTTGAGAGGCCAGCTAAAGAGTGAAGTTACTTTGGAAACCACTTCTGGCTGCGGGAAGGGGCTGGAGGATTGTGAGTGTCATATCTGAGAGGGTACTCTCCAACCATCAGCCACGCTCACCTCTGAAAGGGCAGGTCGGCAGCTGCAGGGCGGGCGTATGTCCTGCTCGCACACTTGTAGTTATTGCAATGGACATGCATTACCTGATGATTGAACCACCGTTAACAAAAGTACATGGACACAATCAGGGAGGAAATATTAGTAATAAATAGAAGCAAAGACAATAGAATTTCTGCATGTATCTCACCTTTAGCTCTGAGATTCCTGGGGACCAAGTGAAACAGGAAACAGAGGTGGATCCTGAACTTGCTCTCATCTCTCAAGGGAAGCACAGTAGTCCCTCAAGGGGAACTCATGCTCCCAGTTAACATTTCCCGAGTCTATCTGGGTCACAACAAACCATATACGATTGTTGAAGAGCCACACACCTGTGTTCTAGGAGTCATCGAAACACCTAGAAATGGCTACATCTTGTATGAACCCTTGACGGAAAGCCGCATGTGACAGGACAGTGTAACGCAGTGAAGATGGGACTGGCGCTCTGTGTACCCTCACCTGCGCTCTCCCTCTCGCAAGCACGCTCAGCAGGAGCCGTCACTGAACCTGAGCCACTGAGTCAGAGCCCCGCCAGCAGCGCCAGCCATGCGATGGTGAGAGAGGCTCCGCGTTGTGGCCTCCACACCCAGGGGACTAAGCTGAGTGCAGGGGGAGGAGGAAAGGGGCCGCCTTCCCACATTTGCCGCCTCATCTAAATCCACACGGAGGACCATTTGTCACCCATGCCGACCACGAGTAGTTGTTTGTTCACATTTATGACAGGTTTACATACTTCTATGTGAATTCCTGTGCTACCAGGTGGTGTTTATGTGTAATATTAGGGGTGTAGAGACAGGTAACTTGTAGGGAGTTCTGTTTCCATCTTGAGGTGGCCCACATGAGGATGTGGAATTTTATCCAAGTGATAAATGTCTGGCCTAGTGGTGCTTTGGGGACATGTGGCTTCACCGGAGCCAATGCTACAATCGCTTCCATGTCTACGCTGCCAGGTATCTCCGCTGGTTAGTGTCGTCCCAATACGCCATGGTTGCAGGGGAGACCTCCAGTCAGGGCACATACAGGAAGCACCAATGGGAGCATAAATGAGTGGACAACAAATCGACGTTTCTCTCTCTCTCTCTTCCTCTCTCCTCCAATCAATCATTTAAAAAAGTGCTTCCATGTCTAAGCAGAGAGAACTGCCTGCACAGTGGCCGGTCCTGGCGGGAGCGAAAGGGTCCCTGGTCGCAGGCACAGGTGTGGCTGTGGGTGTTTAAGTGGGAGCCGCCCAGGGCTGGGCAGGAACGGGGGTCCCAGGACAGTCCATGCTGCACCTCGTGTGCTTGTGACACGCAGTCTCAGTGTTCGCACCTGTGACCGCAGCTGCAGGGGGTCCCTGAGCCGGGATCCGGCCAACCCCGGAGAAGGGCAGAGCGGGTCACGTCCCAGTATCTGCCAAGTTCCCTGCTGTTGGCTCTCATCATTTTTGATGCCCCACTTTATTTATAGTCCTTAATACTTTAGGCAACCTAAGGCTAATGTGCAGTGACGATGCAGTGGAAGGAACTGCTTGCCACCCATTCCTTCACGTTTATCAAACAGCAGGAAAACAAAAAGAAAACCCATGTATGTCACTTTTCTTAGGTCCTTTGCTTTCGTGATTTTTTGGCGACTTGCCTGACCTGCCTGTGTTGTAAAGTTTCCAGGGAATCCCTTGAGATGCTGACTGGCTTTGTGTAATGTCTTATGGAATTTTCACCCACAATCTAGGCTTAATGGTGAAGAACACGTGTATTAAGCTCATGTAAGTGGAATTAAACTTTGAGAATGAACTTTTCAACCACATCTCTCCAGCTTTTCATGTCAATTAGTTTTAGAAACTTTTGGTTCTGAAACTTCACTAAAGGACTTTGCACTTTTTTGGAAATTTCTTCCTTATTCCCTCTTGGCAGGTAATTGGCTTTTTACCAAGTTTAAATACAAAGTTTATCATAACAACAAAATTATAATAACTTCTCCTGTTCCCACTCCGGTCCATAGTACACTGCTCCCTGGCCAGCCCCCTGGGGGAGAAAGGTATTGTTTTAAAAGTTTTTTTTTCCCCCCCGCAAAGGTGGAGGGTTGATCAGAAAAAAGTAGTGTGGTCCATTTAAAATTGTAGTATTAAAAAACACACACAGAAAATAAAAATCTTAAGAGTCCTAGCTGGTTTGGCCCAGCAAATGCTAGTATGGCATTGGCCTGCAGACCAAAGGGTCCCAGGTTCGATTCCAGCAAAGGGCATGTACCTTGGTAGCAAGCTCCTCCCAGGCCCGGGCCCAGGTCAGGACTCATGCAGGCGGCAACCAATTGATGTGTTTCTCTCACATTGATATTTCTCTCTCTGTCTTTCCCTCTCTTATCCACTCTCTCTAAAAATCAATGGGAAAATATCCTCGGGTGAGGATTAACAAATAAATAAATAAATGAATAAATAAATAAATGAAATGGTAGTACATGGTATTTTCTAACTTCAGAAGCCGAAATGCTCTTGGCGCACCTGACACTGGGTAGAATTCACCATTGGTTCTGTGCCTCCAGCCACTTTGCTTTCAAGAATGTCTTGATCCTCGCAGCCTGCCTTCAGCTTTGGTTCTTTCTTCTTCCTGCTTGTCAGGTCACAGGATCCCCTCTCAGCCCTGTGCCCTGTCACAGCCGTCTTGCCTGGTGGGCCAGCGCTTGGGAAAAAGGCCACAGGATCATTCTGGCTCCACTGTGTCTAAGGATTCCCTGCACCCCTCACTGCCCCCCCCCCCCCGCCCCCGTCCTATTTACTGCAGCAAATCCCTGCCTGGGTGGGATTGTGTTCCCTCCCTGGGAGCTGTACCTACCCAGCATGTCTGCCTTTGGCTGCCTTTAAAGCCTTCCTCTTCTTCTCTCCCTTAAACAATGGGGCTGAGGTGTATCCAGAGCTCACCCTGCAGACCATTTCCTCAGTCCCCCCAAACCGCAAACAGAAACACCATGTAAAAGAGGTGTGTGTTTTTCTTTTAGAATGTAAGCTCCTACAATCCAATTTAAACATGGGCAAAGGACCTAAATAGACTCTTCTCCAAAGGGGACATACAGATGGCTAAGAGTCATATGAAAAAGTGCTCAAAGTCATTGGTCATCAGAGAGACGCAAATTACAACGACAATGAGGTACCACCTCACACCTGTCAGAATGGCTACCATCAGCAAATCAACAAATGACAAGTGCTGGCGAGGATGTGGAGAAAAGGGAACCCTAGTTCACTGGTGGTGGGAATGCAGACTGGTGCAGCCATTATTTAAAACAGTATGGAGTTTCTCCAAAAAATTAAAGAGGGAACTGCCATTTGACCCAGTGATCCCACTTCTAGGAATATATCCTGAGAATCCCAAATCACCAGTCAGAAAGAATGTATGCACCCCTGTGTTCATAGCAGCACAAATTACAATAGCTAAGATCTGGAAACAGCCCAAGTGCCCATCAGTAGATGAGTGGATAAAAAGCCATGATACTTTTACACCACGGAATACTGTGCAGAAGTAAAAGAGAAGAATCTTCTTATACTTTGAGACAGCATG